>NC_061799.1:45899163-46179788 GCF_021462225.1 Girardinichthys multiradiatus
TTTCCTCTAGGTGAGGACCAAAGACTGGTCCAGGATAATTTCGTTTCATTTCATAGCGCTTTCAAAACTACTGACTAGGCAACCAAAGTGCAAATTATACATACTAAGGAAAAACATTTCATAAAAGGAATAATAAACGACCAACAACAGAAACGGCAATAAAACAGTACAAACGCTGGAATAATGTACCACCAAACTACTGGATATTAAAAGTCTTTCTTGATAATAAAGTTTCAAGTATGGATTTCAAACGGTCCAGTTCAGAGACAGAGCGTAGGTCCAGAAGGAGCTGGTTCCACAGTCTAGGAGCCGCTACTGAGAGCGCTCTGTCACCACAATGAACATACTTAGTTCTTGGTACATTTAATAAGAACTGGGATGAAGACCTCAGGGATCTATTACGCACATAAAGACACAACAAGACATAGAAAGTACTCCTGGATCAGTGCTTCTTTGTTCTCTTTGTGTCTCTGCTCTGTTCTCTCAAACCTCCAGTCGGTCGTGGCAGATGGCCGCTCACACTGAGCCTGGTTCTGGTTCTGCTGGAGGTTTCTTCCTGTTAAAAGGGAGTTTTTCCTCTCCACTGTCGCTACATGCATGCTCAGTATGAGGGATTGCTGCAAAGTCAACACCAGTGACTGTCCACTGTCTCTACATGCTCATCCAGGAGGAGTGAATGCTGCAAGTCACTGACTGGATGCAATCTGCTGGGTTTCCTTAGATAGAAAAACTTTTTATCCAATTTGAATAAATAACTGAATCTGACTGAACTGTTCAATGGTTACGATTAATTGGAATGTATGAACCTGACTTTGTGAAGAACCTTGAGACGACATGTGTTGTGAATTGGTGCTATATAAATAAACTGAATTGAATTGAATTGAACAAATCAGATAAATAAGATGGGTCAAAACCATTTCACACCTTAAAAACAAACAGTAGATTAAAATCTATTCTAACAAGGACAGGAAGCCAGTCCAAAGGAAATAAAACAGGAGTGATGTGCTCCTGTTTGGTGGTACCGTAAGAACCCGGGCAGCTGCCTTTTGGACTAGTTGCAGACGAGTGACACCAACATAAAGAGGAATGCTCAGTAGTCAGTTCTAGAGCCGATGAAAGCGTGTAAAGCCTTCTCAGGCTCTGAGTGGTTTAAAAAGGGGTTTATCAAAAATCAACCCTAGATTTTTCGCAGCATTGCTGAAGGTAGAATTTTGAGCACTAACATCAGTGGTCCAGACTCTGGTTCAGGACCAGGTATGCTCTTACCTGAATTTGGGTCCACAGAGAAATAGGGCAGGCCCTGCAGGATGCTGTAAACCAGCCGGGCTGAGTTTCCGTATGTTGGATCATCAGCGTCTGTCGCCACCACCGTCATCACAGATGTTCCTACAGAAGAACACACCACTGAGGCTCTGAAAGCGGCACACCGAGCGACACCCAAAGAGTACTGCAACCTCTGTAGATCTGAAGGATCACTTGTAAACATCTGAATATTTGACGTTTTAAATATCTCTACGCAGTGATTCAGTAGTCACAGAACTATGTAACTCTCACAATTAAACTGCCTTTTTCAGTGAAAGTCTGTTTTATAGTGGCTTTCACAATAAAAGCACCTCTCTTTGGCCCACAGCTGGGCAATGTTGTTGGGTTTCTAATTAGCTTTAGCTGATCAATCAGACATGGTGCTGAAGGAGCTACAGGCTTCAGTTCAAGGTTGCATAAACCACTTCAAGTTTCGTTTATTTCAGGTGTGGTCCAGTTTCTGTTAAACCTTTTGTTCTGGTTCAGCACTGTCCAAACAAATTGTCAGTAAATCTAACATCAGGAACTATGCAGACTTTTTAGACCTGTTCAAACTCCTGACCCACCTACAGGGGACCTCTCAGGAACCCTGGCTGTGTACGGGCCATTAAGGAACCTGGGTGCATTGTCATTGATGTCCTGGACCTTGATGATGAACTGGGACTCCGGCTCCACTAGCAGGTGTGTATTCTGGTCTCGGACCTGGGCTCTCAAGGTGTAGTAGGCCTGCTGTTCCCGGTCCAGCCTCTTGATGGCGTGGATGTCTCCTGTTTGCTCATCAATGGTGAAGATGGACATAGCTCCTTCACCACTGAGGTAGTACATCACCTGACCATCACCTTTATCCATGTCAGAGTGAAGCTGCAGGGACCACAGCAAAAGAAACCAGTCAAACCAGGACAGGAAACCCATTAAACCATTAGGGGAAAGAACAAAACTTGGCAGCAGCAGCTGGAACTCAGTTCAACCAGCTACAGAACCCCTCATCCTGAAAGTGTGGGACTCTTTCTGGATGTTCCAGGTTCCAGCGTCCTTCTGGTTGGGAATATGTGGAAGATTAGATGGTGTTTGGAGCTGAATGTGGACCCTCTTTCACCAAACATCTCCATCATAGGACCTTAAAGATGCATTACTTTAATATGTTCAGATTAAGATTCATACTTTATTTACTGTTCTTATTCACTGGAGGAGTGTGAAACATGAATGTAAAGGATAATAACAGTCATGACTGATCAACAGGGCTTTGTGGATGATGGCAGAGTTAACGAGAACTGACAGACTGGAAGTAGGAAGACCAAATATTTCTAAACAAGTATGATTTCAATCTGAAAAGACTCAAAGAAAAGGGATGGCAATTCAAAAAGTTTTAATGACGTGAAATTAGCTGGTTATTTCTTTGGCGCTCGGACTTGGGAGGAAGACATGAATGCTGAGAATGACATGAGCTAAGATGATCATTTGTAAGGCTTAGATTTAAATATGTCTTCCCCCTGATCCGACACTGGTAGTGGATTGGTGGCCAGGGAGCGAGGAAGCCAGGGGGAGATGTGAAGGAAGATGGTGGAGGTGGGGTGGAGGAGGGAAGAGCTCAGCTGACAAGCAAGGATGAACTCAGCTGAAGGTCCTTCAAAAGCAAGGTGTCGGAAGGTGATTGGATGGAGAATCAGGCGGACAGGATGCTGATTGGATGGCCGGGAGACGCACAGAAGAGTCATTGGAAGGTGAAGTCGGTGAAGGTGAGTCTTTCATTCTGAATTTTCGTCTAAACTCCATTTTCAAAATGTTTTTATTGTTGAGAGGAAGCATGGTGAAATAGCAAGTAGCACAACAGGGCAAGATGGACTCTATGATGCTAAGGTACAGAAGAAGCAAGAGGGGTGTCTTGATGGGGAGGGATGTGAGCTTGCAGATGACACGGGTCTTTACTGGCAGCGCTTAATGATGTCCATGGTGTGATGATTAAAGTTCAGTGTATTGTTAAGAGTGATTCCAGGGTATCTGAAGTGATCCACAGTGATCTCAAGTGACTGATTGCCAATGTATATGGGATCATGAGGGGTGGTGTTTTTGCTGTAACTGAGTATGAGTTCATTTGTTTTAGTGGCATTGAGGAGAAGATGGTTGTCTTTGCACCGTTGGGCAAAGTGGTAGGCTGTGACTGTGTCTTGGTCCAAGAGCAAAGCCAGTATGGTAGTGCCATCTGAATATATGATTGACCTGGTGATGGGAGATGAGTTGATGTTGTTAAGGGACTTAGAACACAGCCTTGTGGTGCACCTGTATTTTTGATGATGAAAGATGTCGTAGAGCTGAGTCTGACAGCCTGCGTTCTGTTGCTGAGAAAGTCGTGTATGAAGCGGATCAGGGGAGATGACATATGGCGACTGTGAAGTTTATTGAGTACCAGATGTCGCTGAATTGTATTAAAAGCAGAAGCCTATCAAAGTGTCTTAACCCTGGATGGCAAAGACTCAAATGCAGAGCAGACTTAGAGTGAAGATGATTTTAATAGATTAAATTGAAATAACTTTCAAAATCAGGCAATCAAGCAGGAACAACTGGAAACATGGAGAAATCAGGTATGGAGCAGAGAAACGGACCAAATGGGAGTAAAATGGAAGGAACCAGTGAGGAACAAAGAGAACCGGTAAAAATATACACTGAGGCAGAGATAGAGAAACGACAGGAAAATGTCAAACAGAGATGTAACATAAAACAATCTAAATAAAAAAGGACCACAAGAGAGACAAGAATGAACTAAAGAAATACACCTAACCATAATGAACAGAAGGAAATAAACTGATGTAGCAAAACCCAAAAGGCAAAACTAACAGCAGAATATGGCAAGACCTATAGAACATAACATCAAGGAAAATGCTGTCCAACATGAACAGAAATAAAAACCATAACCTGACACCTCAGGATCGTGACGGGGTGACCAGATGTTGAAGGAGGGTAAGAAGCAGGCATGCCACTGCATCCTCTGCTCCCTTTCATCCTTATCTATCATGTTTCTGTACTTTAGACAATCATTTTACATCAGTAAATTTCCCAGCATGCCTTCTGGGTGTTGCCAGTAACTGGAGAAACGTTGAACAGCCATGAAGCTGCTGTGGAGCCGAGACATTTCCACACACACTCCAGTAGAACATACAGCAGCTTTTACCAAAACAAGAAATGGACACAGAACCCAACTGAATCCATGTGAATATATTGATATTTCGTGGAAATAAAACCAGATCCTTAATCTTTTTTTCAGAAGCTTCTTGTCTTACCTTTCCCACATACAGAGGCTCGTCTCCAGTGTCTTCCTCCAGAACAAAGAACTGGTTCCATACCCAGCTCCTCCTCCTCCTCCCCAGGTGGGACAGAACTTGTCCACCTGGTCTCCAGGTTCTTGCTGCCTCACGGGGAACCACAGAGTTTAGCATCATGACCCCGCATCCTGGCTCTGTCCACAGGGACAGGATGCTGAAAAAACAGAGACTCTTCATCTCTGAAGATAAAAACCTAAAAGCAAAACCAGGAAAACCATCTGATGTCCGCCCATCTGCCCAGAAGGAACCAACTTTCATAGTCACCTCCTGCAGAACACACAGGAACACAGTGTAACTGATTCCACCAGAAACAACACTGACCCGATTCTGTTGGTTCAGTGTCACATCCTGAGGAACATTTCAGACCGGAACCAGGAAAATCCCAACACTCCAGTTTCAATAATCTGTTAACTGGTTGGATCAGAGTTTCCCTGCTTCAGCCCAGCTGAGCTGGTTCTGATTCTGCTCTGCACAGAAGTGACCCATTAACAAGTGTTTCTTCACATTCCCGGATTCTGTTTACAGCTGGAATTACGTTAATCTGAGGAAAAATCTGCAGCTCATCCTGTTAAATCTGCTCCAGTTAACGCTCGGAGCAACGAGTGACACACACACACACACACACACACACACACACACACACACACACACACACACACACACACACACACACACACACACACACACACACACACACACACACACACACACACACACACACACACACACACACACACACACACACGCACACACACACACTCTCTTGTTTTGCTATATGTAGTGAGGACCATCTGTTGACTCCCATTGATTTTCAGTCATTTTCAACCCTTTCTCTGCCCTAACTGTCAGGTTTAAACAACCTAACAATATTTATAACAACACAAAAAGAAGAGAGAGAGACAAAGTGTTAGTTATTTACTCGTACGAGGAGAACGATCAGAGATATGTTCAGTTACAAGTCCCCAACCATTTTGAACAGCATCTGTCTGCCTCCTCTTTTTATTGTCTTTTGGGGGTCCCTAGTTTACATAAAACATTGTTCTCTAAAGGATGGAGGAAAACAACAACTGCATCGTAAACAGGTCATAAACAGCTTTATACATTAACAACACATTTCCCACAGTCTCCTCCAACTTGTAGGGTCAGTTGTGCCTTCATCTTTATGACCTCCTTCATCTTTATGACCTCCTTCATCTTTATGACCTCCTCAACTGGACTGCTTCCTTCTCTGCTAGTTCAGCTCCTATTTATGACCTTTGCCTGCAGACAAACTCACACATCCTTTCTCACACATACATCATGAAAGGTTATGAGATCAAATAGTCAAGTTAAAGAATAGGAGAAAATATAAGATAAATCTAATATTCAATTATTCCAACACTAACCCTGACAATAACCCTAAACCTAACCATTACCAGTGCTTATCTAACCCTAACCTTAACCTAAAGTCAATTCACATCTTAGTCCTAAACCTAACTGTTAACAAAATAGGTCGTGAGGACCAGCAAAATGACCTCACTTTGGTACAAACGGTCCTCAATTTGATGGTGAAATCGGGAAAATGGTTCTCACTGTGATGTCAAGACAGGAACACACACACACACACAGCCAGAGTGGTTACCATGGTAACTGTAAGGACAGCAGAAGGATGTCCACCTATCAGTTTTTCTGATCAGAGACGACCTGCTGCAGGTCTTCTCATCGACCTTGATCACACAGCTGGACAGAGACTCAAACATTGGTAGAAATGTCCTAAAACATATCAGTTCAAAATCTGACGACACTGAGATAGCAAAGGGGGCGGAGCCTCAGACTGAAGGGGCTCAGGTGTTTCTATTAGAGCTCACAGCAAAGTGGAGCTCAGGTGTTCCAGGAGACCAATCAGACGCTGCCGCAGGAAAAACACACACAGAAAAGCAGGAAAACATTCTGAAGGTAATTAGACCAGAAACTGGACCAGTTCAGGATTGGATCAGGACCAGATCAGAACCTGATCAAGATATTTTGCGTCTTTGCTATTTTCTTTATCCTACTGTGGTGTACAGTAGCCCAGCGAGCACCCTCAATTTCATTGTACCCTCCACTACAATGACAATAAAGACTATTCTATTCTATAAGATCAGGACCGGATCAAGAATTCATCCCGCTGCAGCAGGATGTTTCCTCTCAATTTAAAGGCAGTAGATTTATTCTTGTCATCAGCTGTTTACAGGAAGGAACCGCTGTATGCAGAACCAGTTATAGGTTCTGTACTATTTCTGTTGCACTAAGAACATCCACGTTCTCAGTGTTTCTGTTGCAGATTGAAGGAGGCAACAGGAAGAACGTCCAGGTTCTTCCAACAATCTGATTTTTGGGTTCTTGTTAATGAAGGAGGATCTTTACGTTTTCTGAGTCCAGCTTACTACAGTAGCTGTTGACTGCAGCGTCGCTCAAACTGTAAAAATCAACCAGAACTTAATCTGCAGAAGCAAATTAAAGAACATTCAGAGGATTCTGCAGAATACAGACAAAAAGTTCTGCTCACCAATAACTAAAACCAGACAATTTACAGAGAAAGGCAATAATGAACAAAGGCTGCAGCCATAATGTCCAAACACAGGAGGTTCCATGGATCAGGATCCACCACTGAGAAGGTTCTGCTGGCTTCTGAGTATGGATCTGGGACTATCTAACAGCAGGTGAATTGTGGACCTTCAACCTCTGGCTGGAGTGTAAAGGTGCAAAGGGTTGGAAACAACTCATTGGGTGTCTAGGATCTGGTTTGGACCAGAATGTGTCTGATGTGCTCCTCTCAGGTCGGTTCCCCTGAGACGGACAGAGTTGCAGGCTGATCTCAGATGTGGTTTCAACACTTCATTAGACAGAAACCAGGAGATAAGCTGCAGCATCACCTCCTCGTGTGTTTGTGCTGTTTCTGCTCTATTTCACCCTTAAATCAACCATGGGATGATTTTCTTCTTTTTAAGACTCAGACCGTTTGATGTTTCTGAAGAGAGCTGCTGCCCCCTGCAGGAACTCTTTCTGAAGCTTCAGCGTTTTCTCATTGTCGGAAGGCTTAAATGTTGACACAACCTTGATGGAAATGTTTTAGAAACCTTCTCACCCCTTATTTGCTGAGAGGCATCACCTAAAGTCCAACAGAAAAATCATCTTCATGTTTTTACAAAGCTGTGTGACTTCTTTTCAGAACCATAGGGACCCGATTAAGGTCAGGTCCTAGAAAACAGGCAGATCTCTCTATGCTGATGGGAGATATCCACTGAAGAACTGGTTTGTTTCCACAATGCAGAACTAACCTTCTGAAAATCCTCAATACCAACAGTTCAATTTAAATGTAAAGAAAGACCTGTGTCTAAGTTCTGTTTATGATCACATTCTGTGTTCTACGGGATGCTGTAAAAGTAATGACTTCTTGGTGATTAAATACACACCATGACTTTTAAGCTGCTAACTGGGGCCAGTAGAATCTGAAATGGAGCTCTTGGGTTTTCGGTCCTACCTTTGAGCTTCACACTCTGACCTTGGGCGGAATCTGCTGGAATGTCCATTTCTGGGAAGATTGGAAGCTGTCTGAGATGTTTTCCACTTGGAAATGATCTTTCTGTTGAGTGATGGGCTTCAGACAGTTTAAGGATTGACCTTCTAACCCTTTCCCAGACTGATAGGCAGCAACAGTTGATGCTTTAAGATCATTGCTGATGTCTTTCCATCTTGGCATTGTGTTAACACACCTGGGTCTTGCAAACAGACAAAACACCTGCTTTTTTTATACAAATATGAAATCCTTTCAGTACAGTTGGTTTAATTTACTGTGCGCAAAGCAAGAACATTTGAACAACGGATGTCATACTCCCTCACGTTTCCATTAGTATCCACTCGTAGCAGCTTTAGTCTGTCAGGATCTGTGCTTTGTGTGTCTGTTGGTGCTCAGTCCCTAGATGGCGTGGAATCTGGAGGAGAGGTGACAGGTGTTCGCTATTCCCCTGATTATTCTGCAGAGGACTATTTAAGGAGGAAGCTGCCAGCAACTCACTGCCAGAGTGTTTCCCTTAGTGGTACTAACTCAGCCACGTTACCTTTGCCTTTGACCTTGCCTTGTACACCAAGTAACTTTGTCTTTGTAACCTGCAGGTTTCCTGAACCTGATTTTGCCTTGCATTGAATCCTGCCTGGATAAACTATCTTCTGGAAGGAAGCAATCCAGTTCCATGAACAAAGACTCAAGTCTCTCATGACTTTGTTGGATCACGCCGGCTGGCAACCTCCTGATTCCTGCGTACCTCAGACCTCCATCTGCGAACCCTGTCCACCCTCCTCCCTCCATCGCACCTCATGGATTACAAACTCTCCTGGCTTACCATATCCACCAACTTCAGTCTCACCGGCAAACAACCACTTGGTTTCTCCACTCCCCCTCTGGTGGATCCCTCCACCATTCTTTGTAAGACAGATTTATTATTTTCATGAGTTCAGCCCCAGAGTTATCCCTGCTTACCTTCTTGTTTTATTTCTAGTTTGCATCCTGGTTCCAGTTCCCTGCATTATTCACCCAGTTGTAAAAAAAAACACTTTACCGAATAATACCGTCTCCTGAATTGCTTTTTGCATGTGGGTCAAATCCTTTAAACTCAATATGACATAGTCATCCCAGTAATTATTAGTCTAATTCAAACCATGTAGCAAACTTACTCCTCCTCTTAAATTGTATTGACTTAGTACTTTATTCTAGGGTTTTATGAGTTATTTTCATCCATGGGTTGTTTTATGTGTTAGACTGTATACAGTTGTTTGTCCTCAATATTTTTTTAAATAACAATCTTTAGGCAGGTAAAAACATCCATTTCAAGAAGCCCACATTTTTGTGTTTTGTATTGGTCTGATGTAATATCTAATCTTAAATGTCATGTTTTCATTGGGCTGGAAGCAGAAAATCTTCATAATTAACAAAAATAAAGACTTGAAATCATCAGTTAGTTTGGAGTTAATCTATATACAGTACTGTGTGCACTTAATGAGCTAAGTTACTGAAATAAATGAACTTTTCCACAGTATTCTTACTTAATGAATAGGTCTGTTTAAGCTTTTTATCTGCTGTAGCTGCCTGTATAGATGGACCCACAAATCTTCTATTTTTCCTTCCACTTGGCCCCAGATTGCAGGTCACAGAGATATATCAATGATCTTGCATTGGGATATCTTAGCCTACAGTGAGAAAATAAAAACAACTTCTTAGCTGACAACACTACTCCAGTGTGGAAGAGTCTGCAGACTATCACCAGCTACAGGAGTTCTACCCCCCACACTGTGATGACACCCCGCTTGGCTGAGGATCTGAATTATTTTGTAGGTTTGATCATCAGCCTTCAACACCTCAATCCCACACAAAGGATTCTGTGTCTTACCCTCTTGCTTGAGGGTGTCAATAGTGGCCTTCTGGACAGCAGTCAGGTCGGCAGTCTTACCCATGATTGGGGTTTTGAGTGATGAACCAGGCTGGGAGTTTTAAAGGCCTCAGGAATCTTTTGCAGGTGTTTAGAGTTAACTCGTTGATTCAGATGATTAGGTTCATAGCTCGTTTAGAGACCCTTTTAATGATATGCTAATTTTGTGAGATAGGAATTTTGGGTTTTCATGAGCTGTATGCCAAAATCATCCGTATTAAGACAATAAAAGACCTGAAATATTTCAGTTAGTGTGCAATGAATCTAAAATATATGAATGTTAAATTTTCATCATGACATTATGGAAAATAATGAACTTTATCACAATATGCTAATATTTTGAGAAGCACCTGTATATATTTTTCCAGTTTTCTTTGTAAAATATTTCCAGAGGAGAACATTTCACAAATAAACGTTCAATACTTTCACTAACAGAGCAGTTGTTACTGAAGAAACGACAAACATGATCTTTACTGGATTATATCTATGTACCAGTTTAAATAAAAACCCTTTGATCCCATTAGTAAGTATATATTTATAAGGCAATAACAAGATGGTGTTCCACTGTTTGTTGCTTCAATAAACCATCTATGTGTGCATATGGGAGAAGTTAACATCTAACTGAGCTTTGATAAACGTCTTGGTGGATTTCTTGCATTATAAACTTTCTGACAGTTTCTTACTGCTTTCAACATTAGCCCATGTTAGCAATGATCCTAACAACACTTTACCACTCAGAAACTTTTACTCTTTGTGTTCTCCACTGCCTCGGCAGCACCGGCTTTGGCATCGCAGAGTCAGCGCTTTGAGCCAGCGGTTCCAACCAGTAAGGGTCAGACCGTTTGGGTTCCAACCAGTAAGGGTCAGACCCTTTGGGTTCCAACCAGTAAGGGTCAGACCCTTTGGGTTCCAACCAGTAAGGGTCAGACCGTTTGGGTTCCAACCAGTAAGGGTCAGACCCTTTGGGTTCCAACCAGTAAGGGTCAGACCCTTTGGGTTCCAACCAGTAAGGGTCAGACCCTTTGGGTTCCAACCAGTAAGGGTCAGACCCTTTGGGTTCCAACCAGTAAGGGTCAACTGAACATGGAGCGTGAAACTACCAGTCTCACGCTCCATGTTTCAATATGTCAAATTAAGCTAGCTGCCATTCGCTCTCTTCCTCCTGACCACACCCCCACACGTGGCCACGCCCCTCTGTGTCTCTGGGCACCGCCCACTTTGGTGACACTTTTTTACATTTGGGCGGAGTTATGCTTTTTCATCGGGTTTAGTTCCAGTTTAAGTCTGAACAAACATTCATTTATTCCAACAAAACAAAGACAAAATTTCATTTCACTTTGATTAAACAGTAAATATCAAATTTAGTAAAGATTTTAACAATGTCAAATACAGTTTTACAGTTACATACAATTATTAAATTGTGATGGCATTTTATGGTTATACCCCGACACTAGAACAAAACTGCAGCGTTAAAACTTAACCAGAAATTAAACAAGGAAGTTTAATTCCCAACTAGACTTTAATCCATCATAGTGCAGGAAAACAGACGTAATTTTCTTTAAATCAAGGCCTTTACGTTTTGATAGTAAATAATTCTCATGACCTTCTTTTAAAATTCAAATGCTGATAAATGTTCCATTATTTTAATTCTTAGTAATTATTTGTTGTAACCCTAGGTTATTCTTTTAACCTTTAAACCCTAAAACCTAAAAAAACTTTGAACATTTTCAAAATTATTCCAAGTTATAGATTATAATTCACAGCATTCTCCATTTTTAAGTAACATGTTTCAAAGCCAGAAGCCATTTTTGGCATAGACAGTTCTGTTAACAGGTGTAGCATTTTGTTTTTTATTTTTAATGTATCCTAGTTTAATTAAATGGCATTGGTGTATTTCAGTTTTCTTCACTGACCCACAATCTATAGCTTATGGGCATCAGGGGTCCAGGACCCACAGGTTGAGGACCACTGCATTAAAACACTTTAAACATGGAATCAGCTTTCTGCAAAGATTAAAAATTGAGTAAACACCTTAAATATCCTCAGAATTAAGAATGTATTGTTTTTGACAAGGGCAATAACGGATTTAGGAACGGCAATCACTAGTTCACAGCTCCAATTTAGCCCCACATCACGGTTGCTTTAAACCCAGAGTTCATAAGGAGCTTCAGACATTATACCAAAACCAACACAGATCTGTTTTGGACTAAAGGTGAGCACCTGGTGAACAGCTCAAGTAGATGGACCCTGCAGCAGCAGCAGGAGGAACTCAGATTTTTTCTTGTTGGCAGATTCTTTTGGTTCCATCATTAAGAACCTCTGGTGGCATTATCTGAGCTTAGACTGACAAAATGTGGTGACTGGACCTTGTTGAAGTCAACACCTGCTTTATGTCACAGAATAAGACTCAGACATGCTTGTTTGGATCGGAACGTTTATAAATTAAAACAGAAAGCGTTTAGTGTTTCTGAGGTGGAGCATCATCTCTGATTGGTCCGAAGGGGGTGATCTCCTTCACGATGATCTCTGCAATGGTTCGGTTGTTGGCAGCAACAATTCTCCTGGACATCAGGTCCACGTCTGCTCCTGGATAGAGACAGGTTCTCAGAGAGCGGCAGCAGCAGGTGAGAACAAGTGATCCTTAAGTGCCCTTACCTTCCACGTCCATCAGGACTCCTCCAGCCTCTAATACCACCAGAGACCCCGCAGCAACGTCCCAAACATGGATCCCGATCTCATAATATGCTTCCACACAGCCTGATGCCACCAGACACATGTTGATGGCTGCGGTGCCGGCGCCACGCACGCTGAAAACACAAAAACAGGTCAGTATCGCACACAAAAACACAGCTGTACCTGCAGCAGTAACAATCGGAGTCAGCAGGTACTGAAGTATCACTGTATGTCTCAGCACCTCTGGTACTGCAGTATCATGGACCTCCTTACCCATGTACTGGGAGGTTCAGGATGTTTCTGAGGCTGCAGAAGATCTTGTCCACAGCTTCTGGGTCCCTGCTGGACCCGAACTCTGTGGCGATGATGGATTGATGGATGTCTGGAAACAACAGCTCAGGTCTTGCGCTGCTCTCAGGAAATTATTGATGATTACTGATCAATAACTGACCTGTCTGATCAGAAACCTGTAGAGGTTCTCCGTTACAGAATGCTCCCTTCCCTCGCCTCGCTGTGAACATCTTGTCTTCCAGACAGCTGTAGACCACTCCCACCTCCACCTAATCAGATCACAAAGAAGGTATTACATCATTGATGTAGCTGTGAGAACAACTCAATACATTTTTGGTTAAAATATTCATTTTAACAACAAATAATAATAGAGTTGCATAAAGTAATAGTGGAGTAGTAAAACAATGACTCCATGACAGACGTGTGTAACCAGTAACGTAGCAGAGACAAGAAGTTCCTCGGACTTTCCCCTTTCTCCGTCACTGATATTCCACTCCAGGCTACTGTATACACAGGCCACCGGGGCAACAAAGTCCTTAAAACATGTTAGGACACTTCTTCCCTTGACTGCCAATCGCTGTAGAGCAGGATGTGTCACTTGACCTACAGTTACCAGTTACAACCTGAATCACACTAGAACCAGATGCTGTTCATTTTACTCCACCATTTACATCTACATCTACATCTACAGTGAAATGTTTAGTGCTGACCATGCACAAATCCGTAACCCCTTTATTGTAAAATTCAAAGTTCCAGTGTAAAGTTCAACTTTAACAATTTTTTCAGTATAAACATGAGTGTTTTAACGATTAATGTAGCCTAAATATAGCATTTAATGCTCTCCTGGATTCTATTGGCTTTGCTCAAAACAACCACAGACCTACTCACTCCTGTCTTCACACTCTGGATCTTGTGTTGACATATGGAATTAGGTGTTAAAAAACAACAATATTTCCTCATTACCCTGTCCTGTCTGACCATTTTAATAACATTTGATGGTAATCTAACCAAGTTCTCCTCCCTTAAAAGAATATTCCATTACAGTAGATTATTATCAGACAATGCTGTAACAACTTTTAAAGAATCTGTTCCAGTTTAAATTTCCTCATTATGAAGGGCAGCAACATAATTTCTGCCCCTTCACAAATTGATTATCTTGTTCATAGTGTTTCTTCATCATTGTGTGGTGCATTAGACAATGTAGCCTCCTTGAAAAAGAAGGTAATCATTAATAGGAGGCTAGCTCCCTGGTTTAATTTAGAGCTGCGTACTTTAAAGCACAATGTTAGAAAATTGCATTTTACACAACTAGATGTGTCCTACTGAATCTGAAAAAATAGTCTACTGTTGAATAAAAAGAGCCTTCACCAAGCTAGAACAGCTTATCTTTCATCATTAATAGAGGGAACCCACAATAATCTGAGGTTTCTTTTAGTACAGTTGCTAAACTTACAGTCACAGCTCTGTTTATGTTTTATGATTTTAACGTGTTTAATGGAAACATAAAAACAGTTTTCTTCCTGTTAAAAGGGAGTTTTTCCTCTCCACTGTCGCTACATGCATGCTCAGTATGAGGGATTGCTGCAAAGTCAACGCCAGTGACTGTCCACTGTCTCTACATGCTCATCCAGGAGGAGTGAATGCTGCAAGTCACTGACTGGATGCAATCTGCTGGGTTTCCTTAGATAGAAAAACTTTTTATCCAATTTGAATAAAAAACTGAATCTGACTGAACTGTTCAATGGTTACGATTAATAGGAATGTATGAATCTGACTTGTGTTGTGAATTGTCGCTATATAGATAAAGTTTATTGAGATAACTTTAAGTTCTGTGTTATGTTTCAGCTGGAAGTTCAGGTTTAAATTTAGGTTTAAAGTTCTGGTTTATTTTGTGAAGATCTCTCTGTCTTTGCCTGACCTGAAAACAGTTTTGTCTTTCAGTTTCTGCCACAAGGGGGCTCCACCAGAATGTTGGAAAGACAGAGTCATGTGACCAGATCTTACCCTTTTGTTGATGGAGAAGCCAATGGATATGGCAACGAAGGGAAACCTGCAGACAAGCAAACATGAGGTGTGATACACCTGGACAGGTGAGGTGGGGGGACTAAAGCCAGGTCTGAACCTTTTCCTGGATCGGTGTAATCTACACATATGTACTAACCCTCCACCAACCAGGTGGTCCTGATGTCAGTGTAGATCATTATACACATTTTGAAGTTCAGGAGGAAATCTGGCCCCCCCACCCGCCCCAAAGGAAAAACAATAAAACAGAAAAATCGACTCATTATTGATTCACTTTGTCTTCTGTGATTAATTCCTGTTATTTATTTGATGCTTAGTATCAGCGCCACTACAGATCAGCACTGAAATATGAAAGAAGACGGGGGAAGAAACAAACTTGTGGTTTTTAGTATAACAATGACCATCAGTGGCTCTAGATGGACAAACTGTCTACTTTTAAGGCTTAAAACTTTCCTTTTTGATAAAGCTTATAGTTAGAGTGGCTTAGTTTATCCTGAGCTATCTCTGTAGTTATGCTGCTATAGGCTTAGGCTGCTGGAGGACATAATGACCACTTTCACCCTCTTCGCTACATTCTCACACTACTCTCCAATTCTGCATTATTTGCTGTTATTTCAGCTTTTAACTTTGTTCTCTCTTTTCTCTTCCTAAAAGCTACACCTGGCCTGACTCTGTGTCTACCTGTGACACCTTTCTGGAGAGGGGAATTGTCCAAGCTTCTGCTGGCAACAACTTAATGCTCACCTTCTACAGATGATCCACTTGGCCCTGTCTTTCAGTGTTTAACCCTTTCTCTCTCCTAGACATAGCTACTGACTGAGCTTCTACTGTAACTAACTCTATGTTCTCTCTTTCAGTCTCTAACCTTGAAAACTGGCTCAGAGTTTATCTGTTCTTTCTTTCTAGATGAAACAACTAAAGGAGCTACATCCATTAACATTTACTTTTCCTTCCCATAGAAAGTACTCCTGGATCAGTGCTTCTTTGTTCTCTTTGTGTCTCTGCTCTGTTCTCTCAAACCTCCAGTCGGTCGTGGCAGATGGCCGCTCACACTGAGCCCGGTTCTGGTTCTGGTGGAGGTTTCTTCCTGTTAAAAGGGAGTTTTTCCTCTCCACTGTCGCTACATGCATGCTCAGTATGAGGGATTGCTGCAAAGTCAACACCAGTGACTGTCCACTGTCTCTACATGCTCATCCAGGAGGAGTCAATGCTGCAAGTCACTGACTGGATGCAATCTGCTGGGTTTCCTTAGATAGAAAAACTTTTTATCCAATTTGAATAAATAACTGAGTCTGACTGAACTGTTCAATGGTTAGGATTTATTGGAATGTATGTACCTGACTGTTGTGAAGAACCTTGAGACGACATGTGTTGTGAATTGGTGCTATATAAATAAAACTGAATTTAATTGAATTATGTTCAGATGGCAACAGCTTCACACTGATCTTCTCTAAATGTCTGATTAGAAAAGATAAATTTGCTGCTTTTGTTTCTCAGTTTTACTTAGAACCACCTTCTTCTGAGCAGCTATAGACATAAACCAGCTGCAGCAACATGATGCAACCTGCTGATCTTCTGAATGATCTTTAAACATGTTTAGGTTCTCTTCAACTGGCTTGACAGGTAAGATTTATTTCTTTGACAGCAATGAATGATGGCTATTTTACCCCACATCATCATCATCTTCCAAAACCAGCAAGAAGGTGGCAGAAAGTGGTCCTACAGGTTCCTATCACTGCCTGGACTCTGACCTGTAATCATCTGTAGCTCAGCTGAAATGTTCTCTGCTGCTGGTCCCTCATGGGGACCAGGCTGAGGACGCTCATCGGGATAAATGTCCACCTGTTGTCCTGCTGGGAGAATCAGTGATTAGGTTGATCTCTAGGACCTCATTACTGCTCCTGCTGGCAGTGACACAGCAGCAGAAAATATCTGAGCCATTTGGAGGACTTTGTTTTATGCTCAACATTACTCTGACTACAGATGGTTCACTCTTCTTCTATGGTTTGTAAATGTATAAACTTGTATTGCTTTAGCCTCCCAGTCAAAGGTTAACAGGAGCAGAGACGCTTCATCTACAAGTGAAAGTTGCTGCTTGCTTCATAACGGTGTTCAGCAGAGGGATCATTTTCCACCAACCTGGTTCTAGTGCTAAACTGGTGCTACAGCTTACGATCACCGAGACAAACTGGCACCAACCCTGAAAAACAACTGCTCACCTAGCACCAGTTTGCTGCTGGACCAGAGGCAGCTGCTTTCATAAGTAGCTAGGCGTAGCTGGGCTCATGGGGCACAGCAGCCAATAAAAAAACTCCAGAGATTGACCAAATTTAAAACACAAAAAACAACAAACTGAGGAAGCCTTTTGGATCAGAGGTGATACACCTTCAAGAACCAAGAGAAGTCCAGTTTCCTTCTACTCTTAGCATTATTTGTGTTGTTTAATAGTCTTCATGTCCTTCAATCCTTAAAACACATGACGGGGGGCCGTCAGTAAACCAGTAAATCATTGAGTTAGTAACTGGCTGCCCTGCTTAAGGTTTAACCACTAAACTCACCCCCCCCCCCCCCCACACACAGTATGGACCTCTGCCCTGACAGACGCCCGCATGCTGGTCAGGTCTTCCAGGAGCCGCGTCCACAGCTGCTATTGGCTGTCAGAGACACTCAGTGCAACCTTTTAACGGCCCTGAACAGGACCGTCGTTCTGGACTTCTCTAGAATGGACAGACAGCTAGCCCTGCACACAGATGAAGACCAGGACAAAAATAAACTCACGTGTGAACAAAGTTGGTTGTTCCATCGATGGGGTCAATGATCCAGGTGGGATCATCGGTCAGGATGCAAGACTCACCTGCTGCTACTGACTCCTCGCCTATGAACCTATCAAAATACAAGTGGTTTTCAGATTAAGAGCATGAACCAATCATCCAGACCCTCCAACAGATCGATAGTCCACACATATTAGGAGGCAGAGCTTCGAACCTGTGCTCAGGGAACTTCTCTTTTACTGATTGAATGATGAGTTGCTCCACCTTCTGGTCAGTTTGAGTCACTAAATCAACCGCTGAGCTCTTCGTCATCACCTTTCTGTCGTCTCTCACAGCATCACGCACCACCTGATTAGTACAGGATTCAACATACCTGATCAATACATGACCTAATACACCACACAAAAACATTAGAAAATGTGTTTCAGTTTCAGATCAAATACCACGGCAGCACCTTATTCACATGTGGATCGACGGACAGATGTGTGTGTGTACAGGTGCTGGTCATAAAATTAGAATATCATGAAAAAATGGATTTCTTTCAGTAAGTCCACTGAAAAAGTGAAACTTGAATATTATATCATTCATTACACACAGACTGATATATTTAAAATATTTATTTCTTTTAATTTTGATGATTATAACTGAAAACTAATGAAAACCCCAAATTCAGTATCTCAGAAAATTAGAATATTACTTAAGACCAATGGAATAAGGATTTTTAGAAATGTTGGCCAACTGAAAGTATGAACATGAACAACACTCCATACTTACAGTCAGTCTGTGGTACTGCTCAGGTTTAGTCCAAATGTTTGGACTAAACCTGTTTTATACCACTGACCTCAAGGATTAATATGATCATTTTTCTTCTAGCACCGGATGAATTCCTATCAGAGAGGATTTAATGAGCTAATTACCTCTATTAGAAAGATTGGATCAGAACCAGCTCTTACCAGGAAACTCCCAAGGATTATTAATGTCATTTTTCTGTATCATTATAATGTTTGTCCTCATGTGCAGCGCTTTGAGTGCCTTGTTGCTGAAAAGCGCTGAATAAATAAACTTGACTTGACTTCTGACGCTGTCTGTTGTTGAAGAGTGGCTCGACACAAGGAATGCGACGGCTGAAACCCATGTCTTGAACACGTCTGTGTGTGGTGGTTCTAGAAGAACCGACTCCAGCTGCAGCTCCAGTTTTGTTTCACAATCCTCTCCAGGGTGCAGTTATCCCTACAGTTTGAACACTTTTCTACCACATCTTTTCCTTCTCTTCGCCTCTATTAATGTGCTTGGACACAGAGCTCTGGGAACAGTCAGCCTCTTTAACAATGACCTTTGGTGTCTTGACCTCCTGGGTCAAGGTGTCAATGGTCGTCTTTTTAATGGAATTACTGAAGTAAATCAAGTTTTTCATGATATTCTAATTTTATGAACAGCACCTGTATCTGTATGTGTGTATTTATATATATATAAATAAATAAATACACACACATACATACAACCATTTAACAGTCTGTAAATATTTGAATAATTCTGTACTATATTGTTTGGAATTTTGTTCACTTTTTATTCATGGTTATTCACTATTGTTTCTATTATTTATTGATCCTTTCTAATATTACCTTCCTAGAGGTTGACCTTTAACCTGTCCTGCTGCTGAAACTTTTTCATTTCCCCTCGGTGGGATGATAAAGTAAAAAAATAAATCTCACCGAGGGAAAATTCTAAGAGAAATTGTATTTGAATCTGAATTGGAGGTTGAACCTGATGCACACCTGTTACACCTGAGTCGTAAGGTGAGAGCAGAAAGGATCAGAGGGGAGGACAACAAGGATCATTGTAAATGACCTCTCACCTCTCCAGCTTTTCGTGCAACAGCGACAGCATGGTCCATCACGTTCTGTAAGATGTCGACCATGTTGGAAGAGCAGCTCCTGCAGATAGATGTGGGGGTCAAAGGTCAGAATCAGTTAGGGATGGACCAAGTTTAGGGTTTAACTGAGGGCGTTGTTCTTTTCTCCATCTAAACAAGTTTTACTATTTTTCCTTATTAAAAGGGGACAGTGTATATGCAAACAACACAGCATCAAATACTGCACCAAAAAAATTAAAAATAAAACATGACTTGATAACAAACGTATGACACACAATAATACAGAACTAAAGATCACAGTTCTGGTTCCTCTGAAGGGTTGAGAGGAACCAGAACTACACTGATGGCTTCAAGCCACAGCTCCAGCCATCAGTGGCTCAGTGGAAAACAACCAGTTCTGTGCCAAGTGAAGCGGTGCCAGAACCCTTAATGGTCTCATGGGCCTGCACTGTTAATGCGTTTCCTTTAGTTGGACGTTGTAGAATATAAACTATCTATGTGTGTAATATAAACTATCTATGTGTGTAATATAAACTATCTATGTGTGTAATATAAACTATCTATGTATGTAATATAAACTATCTATGTATGTAATATAAACTATCTATGTGTGTAATATAAACTATCTATGTGTGTAATATAAACTATCTATGTATGTAATATAAACTATCTATGTATGTAATATAAACTATCTATGTGTGTAATATAAACTATCTATGTGTGTAATATAAACTATCTATGTGTGTAATATAAACTATCTATGTGTGTAATATAAACTATCTATGTGTGTAATATAAACTATCTATGTGTGTAATATAAACTATCTATGTGTGTAATATAAACTATTTGTGTATAACTGAAATGTGTGGAAATAGGGGGGTCAAGCTTAGAGAGGGAGGAGCATAGAAAGGGCCGAGGGAGTGAAAACATAGAGAGTTCAAGGTCATAAATTAGAAGAGGACAAGGAAGGTCAGAGACAGGGGAGGGTGAGTTGGACCTAAGGGACTGTTATATTATATTATATTATATTATATTATACATGTGTGACATGATATATGTATATGTTGAAAACACCCTTGAGACTGAATAAAACGAGCTGAAAGCAGAGAGTTGATTAGAGTTGGGCTCACAGATACTTGGCTGGAGTCTCCATCTCTCACTCTGCAGAGGTGAACATAAAGTAGATTGAACTTGTGTTTATTTCACTCTTTGAAACCTTTACCCAAATCAACGGACCCGGGGAAGCAGAGACGACTTCAACAACTTCTACAAAGTAGTAGACAGTGTCTGCTCATAGAGGCTCCGCTTGATTTCACTTTAATACTCGATCTTTACACGATAAACTGTATTAATGAAGAGGCAACAGTGGAAGGAAAAATCTACCCGATACTTCAGAGGAATTTACTGTAGTTATATTTCCAAGAACCCAGTTGGTGAAACTATAGGACGTCGTCCATCATATTTCACCATGTCATTCATATATTAATAGATATCACAGTTACAAACTAAATCTTTAGGTCCGAGACAATTATGTGGGTTGGAGCTGTGACATTTCTTAATATATGAATGACATGGTGAAAATATGACGGAAACACGTCTATTTCTCTTATGACAGGATTAATAACTCTAAATAATGTGTTGGTGGTGGAACCTGGCGGTTCCTCGGTGTTGGTCCAGGTAAAATGTTCCAAACCAGCAACTAGGAAGAGGACGTTCAGATAATCAAGTTAATTTCTTTCCTTGCGTGTTTCGAGTGGAACAAAGTTCCTCTTTATACAATCGGCCACTTGGGGCGCTGCTTAGTGCAAGTTTCCCCCTCAAATGTCTTGAAATCCGCTTTACATGGACCACCAACTAGCCGAACCTCTAACAGGAAGTGTTGATCATGGCGGGCAGAAACACGGAAGCGCCATCTTAAAACAGCTGCTTTCTGAACGGAGTTTTGGCGGGAATGGCCTGGTTACCGACAAACAAACAGTTAACCAACGCTAGCTAAACAGGTAAACAGCCGAACTTACCACCTGCTGCTAACCTGCTTTGGTCTGACTTCCTGACTCTTCTTCTTCTGCTCCCCTGTCCGTCACAGCTTCTCTCCTGCCCTCTGGTGGGGAACGTTTGACTGCAACACAACGTGAGGTCATTTATTATATGATGTGATCCGTTTCTGGAGTTTGTTTTAGATTATATGGTGGTGAATGATCAGTCATATCATTATGACCACCTGATCAATGAAAGGGTTCAATGTTAATGTATTGATACTGGTAGGTACATTTGTTTTGCAGTGGTTTAAAACATTAATACAAAAACATCAATGATTTCTTTTATTTTCAGAGTTACAAAGGGTTCTGGTTCTGTGAGCGGCGCCCTCTACATCTTAAGACACCCAGAACCATCGAAATAAATAGAACATTGCTCAAAGTGCTCCGAGACCCATAAATAAAATCCAAGCAGGACACAAGGAAGACGGAAAGACTTAAAATATTTATAAAACCAATGAGTAAAAACCATAAAACTGAAAAACCCTAGACTTAATTAAATCTGTTAAATCCATCCAGAGGGAAAGTATCATTTCAACTTGTTCAGTTCAGTAACAGCAGTCGGAACAAAGTTGTCTTTCAAACATCTGGGCCCGTATTCTCAAAGAACCTCAGAGTCCTCTCAGAGAGCCAATAACTTAGCCTGTCAGCATTTTCCTGTGATCTCCTTCTTGTTTAATGTGAAGTGAACAGAGGAGCAGAGCCTGCTGGTGGAGGAGAAGAGAGGAGTGTTAAAGGTAGATTTGGTTCTGGGATCACGATGGGAACCAACAGACATTCCCAGTAGATCAATGCGTCGTTCCCTCTGCTTTCAGCACCAGCCTGGAATGTGAGCAGCTCTGGTTCCTGCTGCATTCAGAAGCTAGAGAGGAGATAGCAGCACCAGAGAACTTCTCCACAGAGAAGATGACCATTTAGGCTGCTGACATCATCATGAACAATACAGCAGATTCACCTCATTTACATCTTCCTGCTCTGGATATAGAGCTCAGATTATTGGACTGTTGGACAAACTTTCTATTGTTGGATCTATTTTTTCCAAGTTATTTTCTTGAAAGCATTTTACAGTCTTTAAATATTTAAATCTGTATGATATTGTTTGTAATTTTGTTCTTTTTCTTCATGGTTATTGTTTCTATTGTCTATTGATCCTTCCTAGTATCACCTTACTAGAGGTTGACCTTTAACCTGTCCTGCTGCTGAAACTATTTAATTTCCCCCTAAGGGGATGATAAAGTAAATCTTATCTCTATACTAATAATTGTATGATTGCTCTAGAAGTTTATGTGCTCATTTACTCGACTGTTTAGGGGGTGGATAGAATAAAATAACATTTAACATTTCATTTTCTTTTTTTTTGTAATTCTTTTTTTTATTTAGAAAGACAGATTCCATCACATTCATTAATTACAGCTTTACCCATTAAAGGTTGTACATGAGGATATAAGCTGAGAGTCCAAATGATTTCGTCCATACTGCCTTTCTGGTATTTTCTTTTACTGACTATTACTAATTTTAGTTGTGAACAACAACATTTGAACATTGTGAACATACAAATGTTGAACAGAGAACGGGGGTTTCTAAACCTCGAGCAATAAAAACCACAAGGACATAAAAATAATTCACAAGAACAATCAAATGAAGTCAGATTTATTTGGTTTTACATATTCAGTCCATTTGGTCTTATAACATTTTCCTGTTTCAACTTGGAGGGAAAAATAAATCTTTTCCATAGAACAAATCCAGTGATCAATTTCAATCCATTCATCAATAGTGGGTGGATCTGGTTTTAGCCATTTCCTTGTGATGGCTTTCTTACTGGCTGCCAGTAGTATGGCCAGCAGTTTTTTGTCTTTATTGGTCCATGTGACCAACTGTAGGTTACCCAAGTATAGCGTTTCGCATGTGAATGTTCAATTCAATTCAGTTTATTTCTATAGCTCCAATTCACAACACATGTCGTCTCAAGGTTCTTCACAACAGTCAGGTTCATACATAACAATTAATCGTAACCATTGAACAGTTCAGTTAGATTCAGTTATTTATTCAAATTGGATAAAAAGTTTTTCTATCTAAGGAAACCCAGCATATTGCATCCAGTCAGTGACTTGCAGCATTCACTCCTCCTGGATGAGCATGTAGAGACAGTGGACAGTCACTGGGGTTGACTTTGCAGCAATCCCTCATACTGAGCATGCATGTAGCGACAGTGGAGAGGAAAAACTCCCTTTTAACAGGAAGAAACCTCCAGCAGAACCAGAACCAGGCTCAGTGTGAGCGGCCATCTGCCACGACCGACTGGAGGTTAGAGAGAACAGAGCAGAGACACAAAGAAGCACTGATCCAGGAGTACTTTCTATGGAATAAGCGGTAGAAAATGACTGACTGACTGATATATTATCATTTTCATATATAAACCCTGTTACTTCATTTAAAAACTAACTTCTAAATTTGAGTTCCATAAAAAGATAATTCCTTGTAGTTGGACCTTTGCTGCGTTTCTCCTTTAATTGGTGGAGATGAATTTGTTTCATGTTTGGAAAACAAATTCGAGAGTCAGCAGAAAAGTAAGGACTTTGCAATCCGCCATTGTTATAGTTGATTTCTTCTTCTTCTATGGTTTTAAACTGGTCCGCAGCCGTTATGTTGCGTATAAGCCGGGGCTTCGCCAAGAAAGAATCGCGTTTCTCGCGTCTACACGACAACGGAGACTGGGATGTTTTCAGACCATTACACTATGGAACCCGTTCTCAAATCGGGCCGATCTCAGGGAAACGTTCACTGTCTTCACTGTATCACCAGAAAACGTCGTGTAAACACGACCTTTGAATCTTCTTTCAGAGGGAAGAAGCTAAATCTCCCTGTGATCAGTCATATCATTATGAACACCTGATCAAAGAACAGAGCAGTCATATACATTACTGGACTGATCCAGGACAATAACAAGTCTGCATACAGACAGGAGGATCGACTGGTCCTCTGGAGTGCTCAGAACCACCTGCAGCTAAAGACAGTGGAGATGATGGTGGACTTCCAGAGAACAGTGGGTCTGCTATGGATCACGTCCGGCTCCTAGGAACCACCCTTCCAATGGACCTGAGCTGGTCTTCACACACAAACATTGTGTGTGAAGAAGGCCCATCAGCCCCATATCTTGAACATAAAGTTTCATCTGTGCAAATTTTCCTGATGAAAGCTTTATGAAGTGTGTGAAGGAAGGGTATGTTTCCCAGAAGTCAATGATATCTCCAGGCACTCATGGTGTTTACTTGAAGCGCTTAAATTAAAGATGTATTTACCATCATATAATAAACAATATCTGGTATACACAAGCATTATAAGGTCCCTCATCAGCAAGACTCCTCATCTTCTTAGCAGAACCATACTTCATCTACAGCTGGAGCTCCACAGATACACCTGCAGGGGTCCTCCTCATCATGGTGACAGGGAAATGCCTGGATCACCTGAACAATGTAGAGCTACAGCAGAGGAGCTAGCAGAAGTGACTTCCCTGGACAACATGTCAAACTCTAAGCATGAGGACACAAGGACCAATGAGAAGAAACCAGTCTCCAGAGGTAACAGCAGGAGCTAACACACCACATACAAACCATTCACATCCATGGCAATGCCTCTAGCCTCTCGAACAATGATCGCAGACGCAGCAATGCCCCAGCAGTGCATCACAATCTACTCGTCGTCTTCCGCTTTATCTGGGACCGGGTCGCGGGGGCAGCAGACTCAACAGAGACGCCCAGACGTCCGTCTCCCCAGACACCTCCTCCAGTTCCTCCAGGGGGAGCCCAAGGCGTTCCCAGGCCAGCTGAGAGACATAGTCCCTCCAGCGTGTCCTGGGCCGTCCCCTGGGCCTCCTCCCGGTGGGACGTGCCTGGAACACCTCCCGAGGAAGGCGTCCAGGAGGCATCCGGTATAGATGCCCGAGCCACCTCAACTGGCTCCTCTCGATGTGGAGGAGCAGCAGCTCTACTCCGAGCTCCTCCAGGATGGCCGAGCTCCTCACCCTATCTCTAAGGGAGTGCCCGGCCACCCTACGGAGGAAGCTCATTTCAGCCGCTTGTATCCAGGATCTCGTTCTTTCGGTCATGACCCAAAGTTCATGATCATAGGTGAGGGTAGGAATGTAGACCGACCAGTAAATCGAGAGCTTCGCTTTTCGGCTCAGCTCTCTCTTCACCACAACGGACCGGCACAGTGCCCCCATTACTGTGGCAGCCGCACTGATCCGTCTGTCGATCTCCCGCTCTATTCTTCCCTCACTCGTGAACAAGACCCCGAGATACTTAAACTCCTCCTCTTGAGGCAGGAACTCCCCTCCAACCTGAAGAGGACAAGCCACCCTTTTCTGGTGAAGTACCATGGCCTCGGACTTGGAGGAGCTGATCTTCATCCCAGCCGCTTCACACTCGGCTGCGAACCGCCACAGTGCATGCTGTAGGTCTTGGCTAGAGGGGGCCA
This sequence comes from Girardinichthys multiradiatus, assembly GCF_021462225.1. Taxonomy (NCBI): domain Eukaryota; kingdom Metazoa; phylum Chordata; class Actinopteri; order Cyprinodontiformes; family Goodeidae; genus Girardinichthys; species Girardinichthys multiradiatus. The sequence continues at coordinate 45,925,369 of NC_061799.1, forward strand.
GCAGGATGAGGCACGTCGCCCAGTCCCACCCTGGAGTCGGGACTCGTCGGAGAATACCTGGTGGCCAGGCTGCTATTCGCAGGACCCGGCCAAGCCAAGCCCAAAAGAGAAACGCAAGGCCATCCCCCAGTGGGTGCATCACCTGCAGGGGGAACCATGAGGGACCAGTGCAAAGAGGATCGGGCAGCGGACGAAGATGGAGACCTTGACGAATCGATCTCCGGATGCACAATGTGCACATGACAGATGTCAACTACTAGCGTGTCCAAAGCCCACACTCTGAAACACAAGGACAGCCCAAGAGTCACCAAAGAACCATTTGAAAAGAACCCAGTCGGGTTCTTTCAGCACTGAGGCAAGAGAGGAGACGTAAAATCCTGGGTATTAACATTGTGTATTAGGGCCTGAGGTTGACACTGAACACCAGAACCCTGGTCCAAAAGCCTAGACAGCAGTTTGACATTCTGTTGATCTTGAAAAGAGCTACGCATGTTTTGGGCTAATTTGTTTATACGGTAAGATGAAATCTGCATTTACATTTTACTTAAAAAGACAGACATAAAACATCAGCAGAAACACATCATAGGCAAACCAAAAGCTGAAGATAATACACGGCCACACTCATATTTATATGAGCATCAGAACTGTCTAGAAGAAATAAATCCTACAAGCGTTTATGTATGTGGGGGGTGCTCCAGGAGTATGGAGGCCATCCAGTCTCTCTACAAGTGGAGCAGGAGTTTGGTTTGGAGTGCCAGCACCAAGTTGGACCGGTTCCCGGTGCATGTTGGACTCTGGCAGGGCTGCCCTTTGTCACCGGTCCTGTTCATAACGTTGATGGGCGCAGCCAAGGGCCGGAGGGGGTCTGGTTTGGGGACCAGAGGATTTCGTCTCTTCTTTTTGCAGATGATGTGGTCCTGCTGGTCCCCTCTAGCCAAGACCTACAGCATGCACTGGGGCGGTTCACAGCCGAGTGTGAAGCGGCTGGGATGAAGATCAGCTCCTCCAAGTCCGAGGCCATGGTACTCGACTGGAAAAGGTCGGCTTGTCCTCTTCAGGTTGGAGGGAAGTTCCTGCCTCAAGTGGAGGAGTTCAAATATCTCGGGGGGTCGGCCTCACAAATGAGGGGAGAATGGAGCGGGAGATTGACAGACAGATCGGTGCGGCTGCTGCAGCAAAGTCCCGGTGCGAGGAAGCCCAGGAGACGACCCAGGATATGCTGGAGGGACTATGACTTTTGGGTTGCCTGGGAACGCCTTGGCCTTCCCCCAGAGGAGTTGGAGGCAGTGTCTGGGAAGAGGGAAAGCTCGCTAGCTGAGTCACCCGCCGGCTGTACAGGAACTCCAGGTTCTGCTGTGACTCCCCAGTTGGTCAACTGGACCTGGTGAGATTCCTGAGCTTTAGGAAAAGCAGAATAAAGTGTCAGCAGAACTTGTTTGATGCAGGTTTTATGCACAGACCTTCAGAGCTGGCCTCAAATCTGATTTAGATGTTAATGATGGTCCTCGGGTTCATTTCAGTTCTTAGGTTTCCTAAAATCAATGAACATTTCTTTGGTTTCTGAGATGCTGCTCTCATGGAGATAACAACAGGACCCTACGTCTCTCAGTAGTCTAAAGTTCACCTGCTGGAACCAGAACCAACTGCATCCTGAAGTGGAGCTGGAAAGCCCTGAGTGAGTGTGGTAATGATGCATGTACGGTGGCTGTGAGGGCTCAAAAAGTTCTCAAAGAGGAGTTTCTGATGGACTCTGTTTATTGTCCAAATGATAAAAACTTTAATCTGAACCACAGAATTAAAGTCTGTGCTTCTGGATCAGAACCGGCTGCTGTTGGCTGCAAATGAGGCAGGTTTGGTTCTTCAGAAAGTCATCGTCCTTTCTTCATCTTGGTCACTTTCTCCTTCCTCTTCTTCACATGTTTGGGAACTTTAGTCTTCCTCTTCTCCCTCTGAGCATCCTTCACCATCCTCTTCCTCTCCTGAAACGAAAAGCTCGGTTACTCCTCTGGAACACTGGGAGGTTCTGTTTCCAGCTCTGCTTTAACTAACTGAGCACCTTCTTATCCATCAGAGGTTCCTCTTGGTCCTCCTCCTCCTCCTCTCCCTTAGCCTCCTCTTCCTCCTCCTCTGATGAAGAGCACTCCTCTTCCAGCAGTGCAGGAACCTGACGGCACAGCGGAACATTAGGAGGTGTTGGACCAGCAGCAGAGACAGAAAGAAAAGAACCTTACCATCTGGACTCCAGAGAGGTCCTTCTTCAGGCCCGTAAGCGTCTGGTACAGAACCTGAGGAGAACAAGGAGCCTTCATCAGCTTCATCATCTCCTTTAGTGGTGTTCTAAAGTTCTGACTGAGCCCTTCTTACTCCAGACTTTCCTTCCTGTGACCCAAACATTGATGTGATCTTTCTGGTGGTCTTTGGCTGCTTTAACTGCAGGTTTTGGGCCCAGATCCAGAACATGTTCCAGAATCTACAGCAATCTGGGTCAACAGTTCTTTAGGCTTTCTGGAGATCTTTTTTGTTCTGGATCTCGGCTTCTTTTTCCTCCATCACAGAAGAACGTGAGGGAAAGCAGTATGGATCTGCAGGATTTGTGCGGGTTCTGTTGGACCAGGATTTGAGTAAATTCTATCGGTTCTTACGTTGTCGTGATGTCCGCTGATGGCAGACTCCTCCTCCTTCAACCTCATCAGCTCAACGTCGCGCTCATAGTGGCTCACCTCCGTCAGCGTGCGTGGGATGTAGGCCTTCTTGAACACCTGCAGGGGGAGGAGCCACAGGTAAGGTCAGGGAGCCAATCAGAGACAAGGAGTGACCATCAACAGCTGGAACAGTACCTCCTCATCAACGCTGTCCTGATCCGATCGTTGCTCCGCAGTCCGCTGCACCGCAATCACCATGGCCTGGTCGACCAATCACAGACAGACATATGGGGTCACGTGTATCCTGTTTGACAAAGGGTTCTGTTTGAGGTTCTGCTCACCTTGTCCAGGTACTGCTCAATGTTCCTGCTGGTGATGGATGGGTCAGTGACGAAGTCGAACAGCTCTCTGACTGTCAAGACGGCAACGCCGTGCTTCACAAAGAAATCTGGGAAAACAGAGCCCACATCAGAACAGACACGGAACCAAACCGGCCCGGCCCAACCTGCTTGCCAACCCAGACCCACCATTTATGTTGCTGCAGTCTTTCCTGAGGAACTCCAGAGCGTGAGGGTGATCATGTTCCACCGACTGCGACACATCTATGATGTAGGCGTCTCCGCTATGGTACCTGCAAATGGATCAGAACCTCAGAAAAGCCCTGCGAAGAACCTTAGAGAACATTTATTTTGGAATGTTCTCCTCACAGCATGTTGAACTCGCTGAGGTCAGCATGCACAAGTCGAGCATCCTGGAACATCTTCCTCATGTTCTGGACCACCTGCACATATAATTCCCGAGCCTTGGACTCCGACAGCACGACGTTCTTTAGCAGAGGAGCCGGCCTGACCCAAACAACACCAGAACCTTTCATCAGCCTCTCAGCAACCAATCATTCTTATCAGAAACCAGCTGTTCCTCTTACATGTTGTCCTTTCCAATGAAGCCCATAAGCAGAACATGACTCCTGAGCAGCACAGGTTCTGGACTTGGAATTCCTGCCGTCTGCAGCCTGGAACACACAAAACACTGGGTTTTATTGCTTGTTTTACCGGGTTAAACTGTGCTTTATCTGGGAATATAGGTTCTATTGGGTTCTACTTTTCAGTTACACCAGTTTCTGTTAGGTTCTGCTTGTTGGTTTAACCTGGTTCTGCATAACTACCAGCAGTTCCTCCTGTCTACCAGCCAAGGTTCTGGCATATTGCATTCGGTTCTCAGATTCAGGTCTATTGGGTTGTGTGTGCTGGCCTGAGGGTCTAACCTAATGAGGTTCCTCATCTCTTTCTCAGCCCACGTTCTCACCATCTTCCTGGGGTTTCCTTTACAGTAACCATGTCGGAACCTGCAAAAAAGCAAATTAATCTCTGTTGCTTTAAATCCTGAAAAGGCAGCAGTTTTTATTTTGAAGGGAACAGGAAGTGGACTCACCTGAACTCTCCGCTGACATACTTGTCTCGGTCTTTAAACAGCAAAATGGACGTCTTGTAGATCTTGATAGCTCTGCTGTCTCCTGCCGCTGTGCTGGCATGGTAGACGTTGGCCTGAAGAACAAGGAGAACCTGGTCGTTACCTGAAAGTGAAACTCATACATCATATACAGGTGTTGGACAATGAAACTGAAACACCTGGTTTTAGACCGCAATAATTTATTAGTATGGTGTAGGACCTCCTTTTGCGGCCAATACAGCATCAATTCATCTTGGGAATCACATATACAAGTCCTGCACAGTGGTCAGAGGGATTTTAAGCCATTCTTCTTGCAGGATAGTGTCCAGGTCACTACATGATACTGGTGGAGGAAAACGTTTCCTGACTCGCTCCTCCAAAACACCCCAAAGTGGCTCAATAATATTTAGATCTGGTGACTGTGCAGGCCATGGGAGATGTTCAACTTCACTTTCATGTTCATCAAACCAATCTTTCACCAGTCTTGCTGTGTGTATTGGTGCATTGTCATCCTGATACACGGCACCGCCTTCAGGATACAATGTTTGAACCATTGGATGAACATGGTCCTCAAGAATGGTTCGGTAGTCCTTGGCAGTGACGCGCCCATCTAGCACAAGTATTGGGCCAAGGGAATGCCATGATATGGCAGCCCAAACCATCACTGATCCACGCCCATGCTTCATTCTGGGCATGCAACAGTCTGGGTGGTACGCTTCTTTGGGGCTTCTCCACACCGTAACTCTCCCGGATGTGGGGAAAACAGTAAAGGTGGACTCATCAGAGAACAATACATGTTTCACATTGTCCACAGCCCAAGATTTGCGCTCCTTGCCCCATTGAAACCAACGTTTGGCATTGGCATGAGTGACCAAAGGTTTGGCTATAGCGGCCCGGCCGTGTATATTGACCCTGTGGAGCTCCTGACGGACAGTTCTGGTGGAAACAGGAGAGTTGAGGTGCACATTTAATTCTGCCGTGATTTAGGCAGCCGTGGTTTTATGTTTTTTGGATACAATCCGGGTTAGCACCAGAACATCCCTTTCAGACAGCTTCCTCTTGCGTCCACAGTTAATCCTGTTGGATGTGGTTCGTCCTTCTTGGTGGTATGCTGACATTACCATGGATACCGTGGCTCTTGATACATCACAAAGACTTGCTGTCTTGGTCACAGATGCGCCAGCAAGATGTGCACCAACAATTTGTCCTCTTTTGAACTCTGGTATGTCACCCATAATGTTGTGTTCATTTCAATATTTTGAGCAAAACTGTGCTCTTACCCTGATAATTGAACCTTCACACTCTGCTCTTACTGGTGCAATGTGCAATCAATGAAGACTGGCTACCAGGCTGGTCCAATTTAGCCATGAAACCTCCCACACTAAAATGACAGGTGTTTCAGTTTCATTGTCCAACACCTGTAGATCCATAGATCTATCAGACATAGAGTGAAATATTCCAGCCTTTATTTCTTGTCATTCTGATGATTCTGGCTGACACAGAATGAAAACCTAACATTCAGCATCTCAGAAAATTATTGTGAAAAAGTTAAATATTTGAAACTCCTGGTGTCAGCACCCTAATCAGCTAATTACCTCCAAATACCTGCAAAGGTTTCCTGAGCCTCTAGATGTTCTCTCAGTCTGGCTCAGTAGGAGACACAACCATGGAGAAGATTGCTGACTGGACAGATGTCCAGAAGACAGTGACTGACACCGTCCACAAGGAGGGGAAGCCACAGAAGGTCATGGCTAAAGAAACAGAGCTCTGTATCCAAGCATTTTATAGGAAGTTGAGTGGAAGGAAAAACTGTGGCAGGAGATGGTGCTCAGTGGTCCAAAGTCCTCTTTTTTGGGTTAAAGTAAAGTTTGCATTTCATGAGGAAATCAAGGTCCCAGACCAGGGGTCGTGTTGACCAATTAGTTTCAGTTTTTGACCGTTTTTTCAAACAGTGATGGAAAAATCTGAAGGCCATCTGTCATTTTGACAGATTGTGATTCTGACCACTTGGTGGTGAGCTAGAATTTTAATTAGCTGTTTTCTCATTTGATGCGCCTCGTTGACAACCTCGTTGGCTTCACTAGGAAAGTGTCACGGCAGCTGAGTCTCCGAGGTTCCAAAGTCCAAAACCTCGTGACAAAAGCCTCTGCAGCAATCCCTCGAGAGATTTGATTACACACAAGCGGGTGGGCAGCTCAGGTCCATTTGGACCGGGAGGAAGTTACGAGACCAGAGCAGATGATCTGTTCATATTTTAAGTGCAGTCATTTAATTCATGGTTTAGACGCAGTAACTGGGACCAACTGGTAACTGAATATTCATTAAAATGAATGACAAGAAATGCTATTGAATGTTTAATTATTATCATTTGAAAAAATAAAGTGACGGGAAAAAACAAATGATGACCGGATTGTTTGGACCCTGTCAGTGAAAAGGTCTACCACAACCTCTGGTCTCAGAGTCTGGAGGAAGAGCAGAGAGGCCCAGAATCCACGTCCAAGAGTCCAGAGAGTGAACTTCCACAGTCAGTGATGGTGTGGGTGCCATGTCATCTGCTGGTTCTGGTCCACTGGGTTTTCTGAGTATCCAGAGATCTAGATCGAGTTTGAGCCTTGAACTTGAGTCTCAAAAACACAACACAACCCCAGCTAAAGGTGGGTCGGTTCCGTTCATCTCTTACACTAACAGACTGATGCAGAGTTTCCCAGCCTGGTAAATCTGGGGACAGTTCAGCTTAACTCATTTGAGCTCACCTGAAGTTATGTCATCTCACCTGAGTTCACCTACATGTACCATAGCTCAGCTCAACTCATTTTAGCCCAATTGGATCACTTTTACCAGTTCTGTGAGAGAACACACAAATCACCTGACCTCTTTCCCCGTGCTGATGCAGCCGTTGATCTCACTGATGATTCCCCGACTCAGCATCTTGAACAGGATCATCCGAGTCCGCGGATCTAACACCTGCAGAAGAACAGCACAGCTTCATCACCTGGTCTCTTCCTGTCAGCTGATCACGGATCTCTTCCTGTCAGCTAATCCCTGATGCTCACCTGCTCTACCGTGGCACGGTCTGATTTGTCCTTAACTCTGTACCTGTGGGTGGCAGCCAATCAGAAGGTTAACGAGGAGTCACATGACCTAACAAGTGAGTAGCAGCAGGTGAGTTGAAACGTACGTGCCGGCTTCCTTCTGCCTCTGCATGGCCATCACCTTGTTGGTCACGGAGTCGTCGTAGTCCAGTTTGTCTGCAGGAACAACAAAGCAGCTCATTAGTCAAGAGCAGGCATACCTGTGGGGGCGGAGCCACCATACAGCCAGACACAAAGCTGTTAAACCTACATGTAGCACATAGAACGGTGGCTTCTGCACGTTCCAATAGACAATTTATAATCAACAGTGCAAACACATGAAGGACAGAACGTCTGGGTTCCTCATTAGAAACTCAGCTGTGGCGGTTCACACCTCATGTTCTGCTGGTAAACATCTTGTCTTCTACAGGGGTTGGACAATGAAACTGAAACACCTGTCATTTTAGTGTGGGAGGTTTCATGGCTAAATTGGACCAGCCTGGTAGCCAGTCTTCATTGATTGCACATTGCACCAGTAAGAGCAGAGTGTGAAGGTTTAATTATCAGGGTAAGAGCACAGTTTTGCTCAAAATATTGAAATGCACACAACATTATGGGTGACATACCAGAGTTCAAAAGAGGACAAATTGTTGGTGCACGTCTTGCTGGTGCATCTGTGACCAAGACAGCAAGTCTTTGTGATGTATCAAGAGCCACGGTATCCATGGTAATGTCAGCATACCACCAAGAAGGACGAACCACATCCAACAGGATTAACTGTGGACGCAAAAGGAAGCTGTCTGAAAGGGATGTTCTGGTGCTAACTCGGATTGTATCCAAAAAACATAAAACCACGGCTGCCCAAATCATAGCAGAATTAAATGTGCACCTCAACTCTCCTGTTTCCACCAGAACTGTCCGTCAGGAGCTCCACAGGGTCAATATACACGGCTGGGCTGCTATAGCCAAACCTTTGGTCACTCATGCCAATGCCAAACGTTGGTTTCAATGGTGCAAGGAGCGCAAATCTTGGGCTGTGGACAATGTGAAACATGTATTGTTCTCTGATGAGTCCACCTTTACTGTTTCCCCCACATCCAGGAGAGTTACGGTGTGGAGAAGCCCCAAAGAAGCGTACCACCCAGACTGTTGCATGCCCAGAGTGAAGCATGGGGGTGGATCAGTGATGGTTTGGGCTGCCATATCATGGCATTCCCTTGGCCCAATACTTGTGCTAGATGGGCGCGTCACTGCCAAGGACTACCGAACCATTCTTGAGGACCATGTGCATCCAATGGTTCAAACATTGTATCCTGAAGGCGGTGTCGTGTATCAGGATGACAATGCACCAATACACACAGCAAGACTGGTGAAAGATTGGTTTAATGAACATGAAAGTGAAGTTGAACATCTCCCATGGCCTGCACAGTCACCAGATCTAAATATTATTGAGCCACTTTGGGGTGTTTTGGAGGAGCGAGTCAGGAAACGTTTTCCTCCACCAGTATCACGTAGTGACCTGGCCACTATCCTGCAAGAAGAATGGCTTAAAATCCCTCTGACCACTGTGCAGGACTTGTATATGTCATTCCCAAGACGAATTGATGCTGTATTGGCTGCAAAAGGAGGTCCTACACCATACTAATAAATTATTGTGGTCTAGAACCAGGTGTTTCAGTTTCATTGTCCAACACCTGTAGGTTCTCAAACATTCAGGAACTTCTAAAGAACCTAACAGAACCATCTTGATGACAACTTTTTTCTGTAAACTGGTTCAAGAACTAAACATTCTATCTGATTATGCAGGTGCTGAAAGGTTTCCAAACAGGCTCACAGAACCGAGCCGATTCTGTTCATTAGTGAGGGTACCTAGGTTGATCTTCTGCTCGTATTTCCTCAGAACTTTATCAGCTGGAGTGGACGACGACAGCGTTTTATTGGACCGGGTCTGTCTGTTGGCCTGAGGAGGAGAAGAAACCTTTAATGGAAAGGACTGCTGTTACGTTCGGTACCTCAAACTGGGTCCTATTAGGGCCTTAATGATCAAAGGTTAAACACTTCAGACTGAGGAACATCTTAAGCTGTTTTCAGGAAGTTTCAGGAGCATTGGTAACCACGGTAACCACCCTCCACAGAGACAGCCGTAACCATGGTAACAGACAAACAGTTTAATTTACAATCATGTTAATCAGAGTCTGACCTGACAGCTGGCACTGGTCCAGTTGACTCTTTTGGTCAAATCTGCAGATGAAGTCCACTCCCACTCCTCATCTTCATCACCATCCTCATCCTCATAATCATAATCATCATCATCATCCAGCCACTCTGACGAAAGCTGCGCAGTGATGTCAGTAATGACATGTCCTGATTGGCTGCTAAACGAACAACATGCAGAGTTAGAGACAGAAACACCCAATCAGAAGCTCTCTAGACTTTCAGCCAATCAGACGGCAGCTGGAGAGCAGCGTGTGGAGACCAGGTGACCCAATCAGGACCCTGGCTGGTTCTGACAAAGGGTCCAACTTGTTCTTTTACTCCATGTGGGAAGAACAAGAGCAAAGTTCTTTCTGGCCCAGAACTCCAATCCTTACAGGTTCCTCTGACTGCCGTTTCTGGGCCCCACGCAAGAAAAAAGTTCTGCCAAGATGTTCTGTGAAGAACGAGCTGGAAACACAATGAAATCTGTTTGTTCCTGCTTCCCTGGGAAAGAACAAATTCTCTGTTCTAGGACTCATATCTGAATGGTTCTGCCTGGTTCTGACGTAGTGCTGGGCCATACAAACCAAAAACGATCACCACATTTGTTCTGTACTGGATGGTTCTGATACAATTTTATGTTAAAAGACTGGATTCTGTTTCAGTCCAAACTGAAGAACTAATAAACTGAACTTTCTGGGTTAATATGAAACTATATGATGCAAAGAGGATCAGGACCGGAAACATGTCTGAGAAGAACCAGAAAATAAAGCAAGTCAGGTTCGGAACCAGACGGTTCACTTCTTGCGACCCAAAGCTCTGCATTGGTCTGACTAGTTCTGACCACTTCTGACTGCCTTTGACGGTTTCTGGCTGGTTTTGACAGGCAGGTCTGGGCTGTGTCCAGGTTCTACAGAACCAGACACCCGTTTGCTGGTCCGAAGGCTCAGCTTTGGTACATTAAGAACCAGAACCAGTTTTGTTTGCAGGAACCGTGCACATCATTTAACTTGACATAATTCCTGCAGTCCCGGGACCGGTGGTTCCAAGCCACCCCGAGCAGAACAGAAAATTAAAGAACTTAGTCCAGGACCAAAAAAAGTACTCCTACCTGCCAGGATGGAGAACCATACTGAATGACAGCAGAACACCAGGTTCCAGTTATTGGATCAGGCTGACAGGATGCAAGATCCTGAACAGAACTCTGATTACAAACATTAAGACCAAAATCTGGGACTCTGAATGGCAGAAACCGGTCTGGAGCTGATCCAGAGGCTCAGGTTGGACCATCAGATGAAGGTTATTTTAAATCAATGGTTCTGGTCTGGTCCAGTTTTCTCTGATGAATCAGTAATTGCCAGTAGGCAACATTTTCACATCAGCTGATGATTTTAGGGATTGATTAAAGAAACTTTATTTAAACATTTCTGGGAGACAAACACAGTGGTTCTGTTCATGCATCTGTTTTCATGAACAGAACCATCATTTTTTCCCCTTTTCCACTGGCTCGATTTGGTCCTACTCAACTGGGACCAGGAGGAATGAGAAGGTTTTCCAGTGGGTTTGGTTCTGACATTTATTGACGGTCTTTCAGAGAACCAGCGTCTGCAGGAGGAGGGAGCAGACAGAGAGCTGCTGCCTGTAATCAGACTGTATTAATTCTGGTTATAATATAGATAATCCTCTAATATAATCTGAAGAGATTGTGTTTTCACCTCTCATGGTTTTGGAGAAATAAATTCCTGAAAGTGGGACAAATGCATATAATGGTTGAGCATTTTGAGGTATTTTGACAAGATATTTCTCCAAAACTGTACAGTAAAATATTAAACATGTATTATTTTACATAAAACATGAATGTGAAAGTTGTAAAAATGTAATTAATATAAATGTTCTGTAGATTATTTTTCTGTTTTCCTCTTATTTTCTCAACCGTCACCAGGATTGGGTCCTTTCTGCTCCATTAATGTATCTTCTATGCGTGAAGCTAATCTTTAAGAGAGAGCTGGTGTCGGCTGACGTCACCACGTATTTCTGACTGTCTGCTCAGTTTTCTTCTGTAGAGTTGATGTCTCCTCACTGAAGCGACGCTGCAAACCCTGCAGTTCGACCAGAAGTTCAGAGGTGGAGGGATCAGAATCTGCTGCTTTAGTCAGCGCTAACCAATAGGGAAACGTCTTACAGCGTTCGTCTTTAGGCCCCGCCCAGGATGTTCATGTTTCCAGAACTCAAAATTCTTTGAGTTCAACCAAAAACAGAGATCGTCAAAACCAAAAAAGTGAGACTCGTAACCAAAGATTTTTGATTTGCGCAAATAAAAGTTTATGTTTTGCAAATAACTTTTTTCTCTTCGTGAGAAAAAATGAGTCATTTTAATCAAAAAAAAGTTTTATCAAACAATTTGTTTTTCTCCCCAAAATAAAATATTCCATAAAAAAAAAGAAATAGTTACAACTCTGAAAGTTTTGATCACAACTTAATATTTTTTGATTGAGATTATTTTTTTTGATTGATTGAATAATATTGAGACTAATTTATCTCCATATTACAAAAGGAAAAGTTGAATCTGGGATTATTTTTCTAACTTTACCGAAGTCCGAGTCCCAATGTTACAAATATGCACAGACCTTCCTGGACTGGGTTAATTCTGTTGGTACTGATCACCCGGGCCGGAATGTGTCTTTATTGTGGTTGGTTAGAGCAGCATAAAACGCTGTGGAAGGTCAACCACAGAAGCCACCAGAAGAACAAGATCTTCTAATCTGATTTCCTTTCCAAAAATGATCTGGATCGCCAAGAACCCAGTAGAACATCGTTCCTACCATTTACTGACGGGCTTTCTTATCGCATGTTTCTCACACAACAACTGGCACCACTGGTAGAACATGTTCTGAAACCAGCAGGAAACATCTGGTGCCGTGGCTCGGAGAAAACATGAAGAATCAGATGATGGGTCGTCCAGTACCAATCTGCAGAACACTTATCATTGTTCCTAGGAATGGACCTTTTGTTTTTATGGAAAACAGATCTGTGCAACAGAACTTTCCACAGGGTCAATAGAAGGCAGAACAACTGAAAGGGAACAGAACCAGGTAGAATCCTAATTCTTACAAAGCTGGTTTATTCAAGACGGACAGAGACCTGGTTCCTGCAAAGTCTTTGGGGTTCTGGTACCTGTCTCGGAGTCCAGAATCAGTTTAGGATTCTAACTACACAGCAGAACCACCTCCAGGTCTCCACTCTGAGGAACTAATTAATGAGGAATAAAGAACTAGAGAAGACCGTCCTTCATCAGGGTTCTCTGGTCCAAAGACGGTTCTGTTCTTCCACATGCATCTAAACAGCCGCCGCCGCACAGGGTCTACATCCAAGGAGACGGCAGAACCTCCAGGACCCTCAGCTTCTGAGGGAAAACTGTTCTGCTCCTTCAGAACCACTCGATAAAAACAGTTTGCTCTAACAGAACCGGTCTCTTGGATCTGTTTGTTTACTGAGCTTACCTGTCCTCCTCGGCGTCATCAAACTGACCCGGGACGCTCGCGACCTCTGCCATGACGTCACAGCCCACAGAAACCGTCACCTGGTTTGATCCGCTTAACAACACCAGAACCAAACTGGAACCAGTTCTCCCAGCACACTTCGCCACGTGCCTGATTTACTTCCGGCTCATCATGCGTCACTACGGAAACCCGGCAGCTACCGTGGTGTGACGTCAGAGCGCGCATCAGGAACTGAGTTTTGGAAGAAGCTCGTGCTCTTCCGATTGCAGATGGTTTTGGTTCCGATCCAGCTGTGAGTTCTGAGACTGAACAAATTTTACAGAAATTGCTTGCAGGTCACCCTCCAGGCAGCAGAGGGCGCTGACTTATTGACAACAAACCGTGAAGATACGGAACCTTTCTTGACCGGAACCTAGTAGGATTGGTAAATATGTGCGCGGACCTGAGCCGAACAGCCCGGACTCTACTGGTATGTGAGCGGTCCAGTTTCCTGGATGAAAAGAACCGCATTAGTTCTCAGGTGGAGCAGCTGCGTTTCAACTACAAGGTAAGACGCGCATGCACCTGCACACGTGTTAAATCAGTTTGGATCGGAACTATCTGAGAACAACAGTAAACAGCACCAGCAGGAAACTACCAGAACCCTAGCTGAACAATGAGGTAACCAGATACCCAGTTCTGTTCTGATACCTGAGAATGAACACCTGAACAATCCTGTTTGTCGCCTACCCGAGCAGATCTACAGGAGTTGGACAATGAAACTGAAACACCTGTCATTTTAGTGTGGGAGGTTTCATGGCTAAATTGGACCAGCCTGGTAACCAGTCTTCATTGATTGCACATTGCACCAGTAAGAGCAGAGTGTGAAGGTTCAATTACCAGGGTAAGAGCACAGTTTTACTCAAAATATTGAAATGCACACAACATTATGGGTGACATACCAGAGTTCAAAAGAGGACAAATTGTTGGTGCACGTCTTGCTGGCGCATCTGTGACCAAGACAGCAAGTCTTTGTGATGTATCAAGAGCCACGGTATCCATGGTAATGTCAGCATACCACCAAGAAGGATGAACCACATCCAACAGGATTAACTGTGGACGCAAGAGGAAGCTGTCTGAAAGGGATGTTCGGGTGCTAACCCGGATTGTATCCAAAAAACATAAAACCACTGCTGCCCAAATCACGGCAGAATTAAATGTGCACCTCAACTCTCCTGTTTCCACCAGAACTGTCCGTCGGGAGCTCCACAGGGTCAATATACACGGCCGGGCTGCTATAGCCACACCTTTGGTCACTCATGCCAATGCCAAACGTCGGTTTCAATGGTGCAAGGAGCGCAAATCTTGGGCTATGGACAATGTGAAACATGTATTGTTCTCTGATGAGTCCACCTTTACTGTTATCCCCACATCCAGGAGAGTTACGGTGTGGAGAAGCCCCAAAGAAGCGTACCACCCAGACTGTTGCATGCCCAGAGTGAAGCATGGGGGTGGATCAGTGATGGTTTGGGCTGCCATATCATGGCATTCCCTTGGCCCAATACTTGTGCTAGATGGGCGCATCACTGCCAAGGACTACAGAACCATTCTTGAGGACCATGTGCATCCAATGGTTCAAACATTGTATCCTGAAGGCGGTGCCGTGTATCAGGATGACAATGCACCAATACACACAGCAAGACTGGTGAAAGATTGGTTTGATGAACATGAAAGTGAAGTTGAACATCTCCCATGGCCTGCACAGTCACCAGATCTAAATATTATTGAGCCACTTTGGGGTGTTTTGGAGGAGCGAGTCAGGAAACGTTTTCCTCCACCAGTATCACGTAGTGACCTGGCCACTATCCTGCAAGAAGAATGGCTTAAAATCCCTCTGACCACTGTGCAGGACTTCTATATGTCATTCCCAAGACGAATTGATGCTGTATTGACTGCAAAAGGAGGCCCTACACCATACTAATAAATTATTGTGATCTAAAACCAGGTGTTTCAGTTTCATTGTCCAACACCTGTATGTCAGATCTACCAAAGATCTATCATCTCAGATGCTACAGCCCCTGGCGGATTTAGATTCAACCAAGAAGGAAATGAGTAAAATGTTTAAAAAGGTTTTCATCAAATTATTTATATTGCCCCCCCCCCCCCCCCCAATTAATAATTAACTTTATAATTAATAAAAAATCTTTACTTGCATCACAACCATCAAACCTGAGCAGCTTATATCAGGTCTCCTCTATCTGTAGTGATGAGCTCCAAGTCTCTGAGGTTGGAAGGCCTCCTCCCCATAACCCTAATCTTTAACTCCCTCCTCAGATCCTCAGTCAGACTCAGGTCTGGACCTGGGCCGCTCCAGAACATCACTATTATGTCTGTGCATAAGAAACATGTTGGTGAACATCACTGCAGGTTTCTGAATACTTCGGGGCTTAAACGGTTGCTTGATGAAGGGAACCTCATTTCTTATCAGGAATTTTGATGTAAGTTTAATTTATCTGTTTCACCAACAGAATATGAAATGGTTTCCTATACTGTACCTGATGTTGTGATACAACTCCACCGACATTCAATTGATAACACTGGAGCTCTGCCTAGAAATGTGTTAGTAATTGGTGGTGTTGATATTTGCCAAAAGAAATGCTCCAACAGATTTATAAGATCACTTTTACAAGACGTAGTTCTTCCATCTGGAAGGTTGTGTTGGTCTTCTCTATATGGTGAAATAGACTGGAACCTAGTTTGGTTGATCGGAGAAAAGTATTACCTGAATTACAAGGTAAAGGAGATTCAAAATTTAGCATAATATTTACCCTGCAGAAAAGACATTAGAACATTTTAAACTTGAAATCGACTATTCTTGTTCTTTCTGAAAATTCCCTGTAGAGACATTTATTTTTTCATTGTACCTACAGTAAAATATTCTGGCTGACTTGCAACACTACATACAACATAAAACCAGGCAGAGAAAGAGACATTATAATCCACTTAAATAATAAAAACACGGACAAAGACTCACTTTGTACAACTGCTGCTGATCCTCAGGAAATATCACATCCACGAAGCTAAATGGACCAATTCCAAACCACACATTGATTTCTTCCTCAAAGACGTTTTCAGCTATAATTCAAACATCAAACACATCCATAACAAGAAAGCTATGAAGATGAAAATAATTCTTTACAAATTCAGGATTCCTGACCGAGATGTGAGAAAAAGCCCCTATTCACAAACCCCCCTGGTGTTTATTGGTCCCACTGTACATACAAATATTCTTCTGTAAGTTTAATATGCAATAATTAATAAAAAAAACATACTTTGGAGCTTAACAATGTCTACATCATCTAGCTGACGTAGATCTAGCTCTGCTTTCTCTAGCTGACGTAGATCTAGCTCTGCTTTCTCTAGCTGACGTAGCTCTAGTTCTGCTTTCTCTAGCTGACGTAGCTCTAGTTCTGCTTTCTCTAGCTGACGTAGATCTAGCGCTGCTTTCTCTAGCTGACCTAGATCTAACTCTGCTTTCTCTAGCTGACGTAGATCTAGCGCTGCTTTCTCTAGCTGACGTAGCTCTAGTTCTGCTTTCTCTAGCTGACGTAGATCTAGCGCTGCTTTCTCTAGCTGACCTAGATCTAACTCTGCTTTCTCTAGCTGACGTAGATCTAGCTCTGCTTTCTCTAGCTGACGTAGCTCTAGTTCTGCTTTCTCTAGCTGACGTAGATCTAGCGCTGCTTTCTCTAGCTGACCTAGATCTAACTCTGCTTTCTCTAGCTGACGTAGATCTAGCGCTGCTTTCTCTAGCTGACGTAGCTCTAGTTCTGCTTTCTCTAGCTGACGTAGATCTAGCTCTGCTTTCTCTAGCTGACGTAGCTCTAGTTCTGCTTTCTCTAGCTGACGTAGATCTAGCGCTGCTTTCTCTAGCTGACCTAGATCTAACTCTGCTTTCTCTAGCTGACCTAGATCTAGCGCTGCTTTCTCTAGCTGACCTAGATCTAACTCTGCTTTCTCTAGCTGACGTAGATCTAGTTCTGCTTTCTCTAGCTGACGTAGCTCTAGTTCTGCTTTCTCTAGCTGACGTAGCTCTAGTTCTGCTTTCTCTAGCTGACGTAGATCTAGCTCTGCTTTCTCTAGCTGACGTAGATCTAGCGCTGCTTTCTCTAGCTGACCTAGATCTAGCGCTGCTTTCTCTAGCTGACGTAGATCTAGCGCTGCTTTCTCTAGCTGACCTAGATCTAACTCTGCTTTCTCTAGCTGACGTAGATCTAGCGCTGCTTTCTCTAGCTGACCTAGATCTAGCGCTGCTTTCTCTAGCTGACGTAGATCTAGCGCTGCTTTCTCTAGCTGACCTAGATCTAACTCTGCTTTCTCTAGCTGACGTAGATCTAGCGCTGCTTTCTCTAGCTGACGTAGATATAGCGTTGCTTTCTCTAGCTGACCTAGATCTAGCGCTGCTTTCTCTAGCTGACCTAGATCTAGCGCTGCTTTCTCTAGCTGACCTAGATCTAACTCTGCTTTCTCTAGCTGACGTAGATCTAACTCTGCTTTCTCTAGCTGACGTGGATCTAACTCTGGTTTCTCTAGCTAACGTAGATCTAGCTCTGCTTTCTCTAGCTGACGTAGATCTAACTCTGCTTTCTCTAGCTGACCTAGATCTAAGTCTGGTTTCTCTAGCTAATGTAGATCTAGCTCTGCTTTCACTAGCTGACCTAGATCTAACTCTGGTTTCTCTAGCTAACGTAGATCTAGCTCTGCTTTCTCTAGCTGACGTAGATCTAACTCTGCTTTCTCTAGCTGACCTAGATCTAACTCTGGTTTCTCTAGCTAACGTAGATCTAGCTCTGCTTTCTCTAGCTGACGTAGATCTAGCTCTGCTTTCTCTAGCTGACGTAGCTCTAACTCTGCTTTCTCTAGCTGACGTAGCTCTAACTCTGGTTTCTCTAGCTAACGTAGATCTAGCTCTGCTTTCTCTAGCTGACGTAGATCTAACTCTGCTTTCTCTAGCTGACGTAGCTCTAACTCTGCTTTCTCTAGCTGACCTAGATCTAACTCTGGTTTCTCTAGCTGACGTAGCTCTAACTCTGGTTTCTCTAGCTAACGTAGATCTAGCTCTGCTTTCTCTAGCTGACGTAGCTCTAACTCTGCTTTCTCTAGCTGACGTAGATCTAGCTCTGCTTTCTCTAGCTGACGTAGCTCTAACTCTGCTTTCTCTAGCTGACGTAGCTCTAACTCTGGTTTCTCTAGCTAACGTAGATCTAGCTCTGCTTTCTCTAGCTGACGTAGCTCTAACTCTGCTTTCTCTAGCTGACCTAGATCTAACTCTGGTTTCTCTAGCTAACGTAGATCTAGCTCTGCTTTCTCTAGCTGACCTAGATCTAACTCTGGTTTCTCTAGCTAACGTAGATCTAACTCTGCTTTCTCTAGCTGACGTAGATCTAACTCTGCTTTCTCTAGCTGACGTAGCTCTAACTCTGCTTTCTCTAGCTGACGTAGCTCTAACTCTGGTTTCTCTAGCTGACGTAGATCTAACTCTGCTTTCTCTAGCTGACGTAGATCTAGCTCTGCTTTCTCTAGCTGACGTAGCTCTAACTCTGCTTTCTCTAGCTGACGTAGCTCTAACTCTGGTTTCTCTAGCTAACGTAGATCTAGCTCTGCTTTCTCTAGCTGACGTAGATCTAGCTCTGCTTTCTCTAGCTGACGTAGCTCTAACTCTGCTTTCTCTAGCTGACGTAGATCTAACTCTGCTTTCTCTAGCTGACGTAGATCTAGCTCTGCTTTCTCTAGCTGACGTAGCTCTAACTCTGCTTTCTCTAGCTGACGTAGCTCTAACTCTGGTTTCTCTAGCTAACGTAGATCTAGCTCTGCTTTCTCTAGCTGACGTAGATCTAACTCTGCTTTCTCTAGCTGACGTAGCTCTAACTCTGCTTTCTCTAGCTGACCTAGATCTAACTCTGGTTTCTCTAGCTGACGTAGCTCTAACTCTGGTTTCTCTAGCTAACGTAGATCTAGCTCTGCTTTCTCTAGCTGACGTAGCTCTAACTCTGCTTTCTCTAGCTGACGTAGATCTAGCTCTGCTTTCTCTAGCTGACGTAGCTCTAACTCTGCTTTCTCTAGCTGACGTAGCTCTAACTCTGGTTTCTCTAGCTAACGTAGATCTAGCTCTGCTTTCTCTAGCTGACGTAGCTCTAACTCTGCTTTCTCTAGCTGACCTAGATCTAACTCTGGTTTCTCTAGCTAACGTAGATCTAGCTCTGCTTTCTCTAGCTGACCTAGATCTAACTCTGCTTTCTCTAGCTGACGTAGATCTAACTCTGCTTTCTCTAGCTAACGTAGATCTAGCTCTGCTTTCTCTAGCTGACCTAGATCTAACTCTGCTTTCTCTAGCTGACGTAGATCTAACTCTGCTTTCTCTAGCTGACCTAGATCTAACTCTGGTTTCTCTAGCTGACGTAGATCTAGCTCTGCTTTCTCTAGCTGACCTAGATCTAACTCTGGTTTCTCTAGCTAACGTAGATCTAGCTCTGCTTTCTCTAGCTGACCTAGATCTAACTCTGGTTTCTCTAGCTAACGTAGATCTAGCTCTGCTTTCTCTAGCTGACGTAGATCTAGCTCTGCTTTCTCTAGCTGACGTAGATCTAACTCTGCTTTCTCTAGTTGACGTAGATCTAACTGGGCTCCTGACATGTGTCACCTGTACAGGTATCTGTGTTGCTGCCTGCGTGTTCTTCCAGCTCCTCCCCACTGGATTCCATATTGAACCGTTTCAGCAGTTTCTACTTAATCAAGAAGTTGCCCATATATGATCTACTGGACAAGGACTTCCTGCATAACGCCGTGTATCAAGGTACCAGTACTCCATACACACCTGTACTCACCTGGATAATCCACAGGCGCACCTGTACTCACCTGTGAGCACTTGTTTCTGTTTTCAGGCAGTGTTTATGGTCTGTCCTTCAGGACTCGGATTGATGAGGATAATTGTGTCGCTTTGATGCCAAATGGTAAAACCTGTGTTCTGTTGACATCACTTCCTGTTTACAAGTGTAGAGATGGAGAGCGTGTCTCTGTGTCTGCAGGACGCCTGGTTCTCTCTCTGGACAAAGACACCTTTGAGATGTTGGGCTTTGAAGGGAGACCATCCAGATTCAACAATAAAACCTGCAGCAGATTTGGTACTAGTTCTGTTTCTGATGTTCAAACCAAAAAAGTCCAGAGGCAGGTTGTTGATTTGTGTTGCTCTGTGCTGGTCGATCTGTCTTGTCACGTGTTTACTGTGCACACCTGAGTGTGTAACACCTATATGTACCTGTACAGTGGTACCAGTGGACCTGACAGACAGCAGCATGGCTCCTGGTGGGCGGGGCTACCTTAGGCTCCTTAAAGTCCTAAGGTCCCATCTTAACCTGCAGATGGACTTCCTGATCTCACATCATCCAGGTGAGTGACATGACGGGTGTGTTTAGCAACGACCCTTCTGGTTACATCCCAGCTGTCTTATCTCTCTCCGGCAGGGGGCAGAGCCACCCTGCAGCCCCTCTTGTCCCGTTATGTTTGGTCCGAGCACAGACCTGAGGTCAGCCACCGCAGTCTGAGTAACCTGGTCTGCCCCGACCTGCAGTCTTGTGACCCTCTCAGCCTCCTGGAGTGGCTTGGAGCCGTCGACGCAGATGTCAGCTGGTGAGTCTTGCTAATTGTATCAAGTCTTGGATTGTTTTGACTAGGAGTCATTCTCCTTCTGTGGTTTCAGTGAAAACCTATCCAGTAGCTTCCTCTCTACACTCACCTGTCCAGAACCAAAGACGACCCTCAGTCAGGCTCTAAGCGTGTCCATCTGTGGCCTGCTGCTACCGCAGGATGTGCAGCAGCTTGTGGAGCAGCTCAGGTCAGCTGATACTCACACATGCATACGCTACTTTACCTTAACAACAGATGACTTTGTAACTTACCTGTCCTTCAGGTGTTACCTGCAGCAGACTCAGAAAGAGTCCTGGGCTTCTGTGACTGTTCACGGTTTCACTGACAGTCCGGTATCCTGGGGGGACCATGAGCATGGTGTCCTGACCAGAGGAGAGAATTTCTACAACTTGCTGATGTTCCAAGACCACACCTACCGCCTCCACCTGGCCACGGGGGCACATGACGCCTGTCCGCTGTGAGGGGATGTCCTTGAAGAGCATGTGTCTTCTCTAAGGGACCTGTTTCCTGAGGGAGATGGATGTCCTGTGAAAGGGTCTTGTCTGCGAGGGCTTGTCCCTCATGTCCCCGATTCTGATGTGAGGATCAGTTATGATATGAACTTAGAGCTGGTACCGACTGATCCAGGTTCACCTGATGTTACCATGACAAACTGATTTGAGTTTACTTATAATTTACTCTGAGTAAGAGAGCTCCCCAGCTTCACACTGAGAACATCAGTGCTTGTGTCACCCGCAGATGTTTGAATAAAGTTTTTGAGTTCTGTTTCTTGTTCCATGGAGCTAAAGGTTCCAGTGATTTTTCGACTTATTGGATCATCTTGGAAATAAAATCAACAGTTTTGTCTTCATCGCTCCTCCTTTGGTCCAAAAATAAGGACTTCAGTTTTGTTTTTATTCAGCTGAAGAAAGTTATGATTCAACCAAAAACTGATTTGTTCTGTGGATCGACCCAACGCTGGTATAGGTTCATAGTCCCGTGGTGACGTAATGTAGAGCTGTGTGTCATCTGCTTAGTTATGGAGAATTATCTTGTTAGGCCCGAGCAGCGAATGTGATCGCAGAATTTCTTCTTTTTGGGGGCCTAAATATATATGAAAATTCAGCCAAACTTTACCTCAAATTGTCCCATTAACAATCTTGGGCGTGGCCAAACAGTTCTACAGTACCCGTAAAGTGAGATAGCCCAGCTGATAAGTCGCAGAGATTTCAGATTTGGTACACGGGTAGATCTCTTCAGATCAAGAAAAAAAGTCTCTTGGGGCTATTTCCTAAAACAAACAGAAAGTCAGCCACTTTGGGTCAAAGGGTCATTTTTGGGTGTTTTTGAAATTTCATGCACGTCAAACGAACTCCTCCTAGGGATTTTGAGCTATTGACTTCAAATTTAGTCAGATCCCCTTTGGGTGGCTGCGATTCTGTGTGGTCATATTCTGGCATCAAAGCACTGCCCCTGAGAACAGGAAGGGCAGGTCCCTCTCTGACCCTCTTGACCTAATCAACTTGAAGTTTTGTCAGAAGAAAGTTGACAAATTGGTCCAACTTTGTTTGGAACAGACTGTACTCTGGATAGTTTGGTATTGACGGCATGGCAAGATTTTTGGCTTTAATTTCCACATGCATCATCTGCTCTTTACTAAATTTAATATGATGGATCTTAGTCCAGCCCTCAAAACATATCCAGTGAAATATTCAGTCCCAAGCCATGCTTTGACTGAGGATTAAGAAATTTGGCACACATATGTAGTCTTGATTTTGATATTATTGATCCTCCAAAGGGAACATTTATTTATCCTGGCATGAAACACAACAAAAACCAATAAAAGTCTGGGAAACACGTGACTCAATAAAATAAATCTAATTCCAGTCATCCGGGTCACGGTTCTGGAGGCTCCATGTCGGTCTAAATCTGACGGCCTCAGGATCTTCAACACATTGGGGCTGCAGGGATCTTCAGCTGGGGCTTCTCCTCAGGTTATCTGCTGTGCTGTAAAGAGGCTGAGAGACATTGTTCATCTGATCTTCTCCAACATTCAGTCTCAGCTTCTCCTCCAATGGAGCCAGTCTGGTCCCAACAACTGACTCAGTCTTTTCTGTGGGTTTCATTTCTTCTGTTTGAGTCCTTCACCTTTATTCTGGCTCTCCAGCACACCATAGTCTCCAAAGTTGTTGAGAAAGTCATTACACAGCAGGTGACTGATGACTTAAATATCAATAAATTCTTAGACCCCATGCAGTTTGGTTTTCGAGCTCATCACTCACCTGAAACGACCTGTTGCTATTTGACAGAAAGCATTAAGAGAGTCTGGACAGAGGAAGGACTGTGGGGCACTGAACTCTTCTCTAAACTATTTCAATATAATTTGTCCAGTGATGCTCTGTTAGTTTAAGTTGTACCTTTCAGATCATGTACGAATAAATAATACATTGTCCTCTGCAGTCTTGCAAGGGTCCATTTAGGGCCCCCTGTTGTTCAGTATTTATATTATTGCTTTCCAGTAGTGTGCAAAGACATAGACATCATCATGTACGCAGATGAGGTGGTCATCTATGTGTATGATAGGGACATAAATCTGGTTGCCACTAAATTTTGTTGCGATGGATAAAATAAACGACTGGCTACAAGATTCCTGTCTTACAATAAACGGCAAAAAAATGGATGGTGTGTTTTTTAGTAAGTACAACAAACTTAAAGACATACCTAGTATTTGTATTAAGGGCAAAAAATTAAACTTTGTTGTTCAAATGAAATACTTAGGAGTTCTTCTAGACCAGACTCTAGGGTTAAAAAAACATATAAAAAAAGTAATGCAATTCAGCCAAATATAACATCTTTATTCTCAGACACTTAAGAAACAGTCTCACATTCGAAGCATCTCTGATGTTGACCAGGGTCCATATTCCTAAAGATCCTCAGAGCCTCTCAGAGCTCCTATCTTATCCTGAACATTGCTGCCAAGAAGCTTCAGTGGTTCAGTTCACTGCTGAGACTCTGAGGAGACGACAGAAACTCCTCTTAGTGAGGAGGCGTGGTTGACCCTGTTGCTAGGGGTGGTTGACCCTGTTGCTAGGGGTGGTTGACCCTGTTGCTAGGGGTGGTTGACCCTGTTGCTAGGGGGGGTTGACCCTGTTGCTAGGCATGGTTGACCCTGTTGCTAGGGGTGGTTGACCCCGTTGCTAGGTGTGGTTGACCCCGTTACTAAGGGTGGTTGACCATGTCGCTAGGGGTGGTTGACCCTGTTGCTAGGGGTGTTTGACCCTGTTGCTAGGGGGGGTTGACCCTGTTGCTAGACGTGTTTGACCCTGTTGCTAGGGGTGGTTGACCCCGTTGCTAGGTGTGGTTGACCCCGTTACTAAGGGTGGTTGACCATGTCGCTAGGGGTGGTTGACCCTGTTGCTAGGGGTGGTTGACCCCGTTACTAGGCGTGGTTGACCCTGTTGCTAGGGGTGGTTGACCCCATTACTAGGGGTGGTTGACCCTGTTGCTAGGGGTGGTGCTGTGTTCTAAGAGCTGTGATTGGTTGTTAAAGAAACAACAAACCAGTGTGCTCCCAGTAATCAGAACGTATCTTTTTATACGCTCTTTATTATTCTGATTAGATTATTATTATATTTATTCTCCATGCTGGTCATTTTCATGCTGCATCTATTTCATATTAATTCATATTAATATTAAACTCAGCATTTTACTGTGATCTTCTTGTTGAATGAGGTTTAAAACGACCAAAACAAACCAGGGAAAAAAGGTGGAGTAAAGTGAAGTGAACAGAGGAGCAGAGCCTGCTGGTGGAGGAGAAGAGAGGAGTGTTAAAGGTAGATTTGGTTCTGGGATCATGGTGGGAACCAACAGACATTCCCAGTAGATCAATGCGTCGTTCCTCTGCTTTCAGCACCAGCCTGGAATGTGAGCAGCTCTGGTTCCTGCTGCATTCAGAAGCTAGAGAGGAGATAGCAGCACCAGAGAACGTCTCCACAGATGTTGGAGATGACCATTTAGGCTGCTGACATCATCATGAACAATACAGCAGATACACCTCATTTACATCTTCCTGCTCTGGATATAGAGCTCAGTACTTGGGCCAATTCTCTTTACTGTATACAGGGATTGGACAATGAAACTGATACACCTGTCATTTTAGTGTGGGAGGTTTTATGGCTAAATTGGACCAGCCTGGTAGGCAGTCTTCATTGATTGCACATTGCACCAGTAAGAGCAGAGTGTGAAGGTTCAATTAGCAGGATAAGAGCACAGTTTTGCTCAAAATATTGAAATGCACACAACATTATGGGTGACATACCAGAGTTCAAAAGAGGACAAATTCTTAGTGCACGTTTTGCTGGCGCATCTGTGATCAAGACAGCAAGTCTTTGTGATGTATCAAGAGCCACGGTATCCATGGTAATGTCAGCATACCACCAAGAAGGACGAACCACATCCAGCAGGATTAACTGTGGACGCAAGTGGAAGCTGTCTGAAAGGGATGTTCGGGTGCTAACCCGGTTTGTATCCAAAAAACATAAAACCACGGCGTCCCAAATCACGGCAGAATTAAATGTACACCTCAACTCTCCTGTTTCCACCAGAACTGTCCGTCAGGAGCTCCACAGGGTCAATATACACGGCCTGGCTGCTATAACCAAACCTTTGGTCACTCATGCCAATGCCAAACGTCGCTTTCAATGGTGCAAGGAGCGCAAATCTTGGGCTGTGGACAATGTGAAACATGTATTGTTCTCTGATGAGTCCACCTTTACTGTTTTCCCCACATCCAGGAGAGTTACGGTGTGGAGAAGCCCCAAAGAAGCGTACCACCCAGACTGTTGCATGCCCAGAGTGAAGCATGGGGGTGGATCAGTGATGGTTTGGGCTGCCATATCATGGCATTCTCTTGGCCCAATACTTGTGCTAGATGGGCGCGTCACTGCCAAGGACTACCGAACCATTCTTGAGGACCCTGTGCATCCAATGGTTCAAACATTGTATCCTGAAGGCGGTGCCGTGTATCAGGATGACAATTCACCAATACACACAGCAAGACTGGTGAAAGATTGGTTTGATGAACATGAAAGTGAAGTTGAACATCTCCCATGGCCTGCACAGTCACCAGATCTAAATATTATTGAGCCACTTTGGGGTGTTTTGGAGGAGCGAGTCAGGAAACGTTTTCCTCCACCAGTATCACGTAGTGACCTGGCCACTATCCTGCAAGAAGAATGGTTTAAAATCCCTCTGACCACTGTGCAGGACTTGTAGATGTCATTCCCAAGATGAATTGATGCTGTATTGGCCGCAAAAGGAGGCCCTACACCATACTAATAAATTATTGTGGTCTAGAACCAGGTGTTTCAGTTTCATTGTCCAACACCTGTATATGCTTCCAATAGGTCAAATTATCAGGCAGCATAGGATAAATGTTCACTGTTACGCTGATGATACTCAGCTTTAATTATCCATAAATCCTGATGAACCCAACCAGTTAGATAGACTACAAGCATGTCTTGAAGATATAAAAACTTGGATTACTTTGAATTTTATGCTTCTAAATTCAGACAAGACAGAAGTTGTCGTCTTTGGACCGGAGTCTTTAAAAAAGAAATACATTAAGTGATATTACTATAAAAAGCTAAACCTGTTTAAATAAAAAAATAACAAATGTAATTTTGTTGGGGTAAACATTTTTGTGTAAACTGAGCCATAAAGTATTTCATTCATGTTGAGCCCTACTGCGCCTTTCTGGTTTAGGGCAGGCAGCTGCAGGAGACCTCAGTTTCAGAAAGAGCGCATGAAGGGTCAGAGGTCAGCAATTAAATAAATGTAGGTTTAAACTATACTATTTTAGTTACAGTTTGTAAAAGAGGTCATTTGAAGCAGAGAGTGTGTGTATTGCTTATTTCCTCCCAAATGTAATGCTCATTAGCATTTTTTATGAAACTAACAAATCTTTTGGAAACATTTATGAAATTATGTTCAAATAAAAAGCTAAAACACACAGCCATTAACAATCTCAATTCATGCTCCCCACAGACAAACATCCCCCACATTTTTGAAGAGCTTGCTACACCACTGAATGACACAGTTTGGTGCAGCTCTGACCTTCTGTGTGGAAGTTATTAAATCTTCATCTTTCACGGCGAGATGTACGATTTTGAGGCTTGGCCATCCCCACACGCTCTGATGCAGAAAAAAACTTTTGATAACTTTTGATCCCCAATGCCTTGAGAGTATACTGAGTAGGAGGAGTTTGCTCAGATACGACATGTGTGAGAGAGACAAAATGGCGGCCAACTTCCTGTGGGCTTTGGGCCATGGCTCCAAGAGACTTTATTGTTGGTCCTGAAACTGATGTGGAGCAAATAACATCATACACAGGTATCTCGGTGTTACCCTCGACTGTACGCCGAGGTACTGTACAAAAAGGGCAAGAGTAGACTATTGTTTCTGCAAGTTCATGTCCTTCACTATTTGTAGTAGGGTCCAGATGTTCTATCAATCCACTGTGGCTAGTGCCATCTTCTTTGCTGTGTTGGTTAGTTAGGTAATTATTTATTTTTTCAGGGACTACGTACAGAAATATTATTCAGTAGAACAGATGTTTTGAACCAGACTTAGCTAAAGCTACTTTCCATCTGCAGTCCCTGGGCAAGTGTGCACAACAATAAAACTATTCACAATCCAAAATTACTATTAGCTCATGTATAAAAAGAGAAGGGGTCATACAGGTAGCAGAAATGGAGGGTGTGTTTGCACCTCAACCATAACTGAGCCGGTTTAGGCTAAACCTGACTCCCCCTTACTCCAACCAACAGGGAGGGAGGAAGGCTCCCTCCCTGATAAACTAAGCCACTCTAACTATAAGCTTTATCAAAAAGGAAAGTTTTAAGCCTAGCCTTAAAAGTAGACAGGGTGTCTGCCTCACGGACTAAAACTGGGAGCTGGTTCCACAGGAGAGGAGCCTGATAACTAAAGGATCTGCCTCCCATTCTACTTCTAGAGACTCTAGGAACCACCAGTAAACCTGCAGTCTGAGAACAAAGTGCTCTGTTAGGAACATATGGACCAATCAGATCTCTGATGTATGATGGAGCTAGATCATTAAGGGCTTTATATGTGAGGAGGAGAATTTTAAATTCTATTCTGGATTTAACAGGGAGCCAATGAAGGGAAGCTAAAATAGGAGAAATATGATCTCTCTTTTTAATTTTCATCAGAACTCTTGCTGCAGCATTTTGAATCAGCTGAAGGCTTTTAACTGCATTTTGTGGACATCCTGATAGTAAAGAATTACAATAGTCCAGCCTTGAAGTAACAAATGCAGGAACTAGTTTTTCAGCGTCACTCCTGGACAGGATATGTCTAATTTTGGCAATGTTCTGGAGATGAAATAAGGAAATCCTAGAAACCTGTTTAATATGGGATTTAAATGACATGTCCTAGTCAAAGTTAACACCAAGGTTTTTTACTTTATTATCGGAGGTCAATTTAATGCCATCCAGGTTAAGTGGTTGACTAAGCAGTTTCTTTTTTAAAGACTCCGGTCCAAAGAGAACAACTTCTGTCTTGTCTGAATTTAGAAGCAGAAAATGTAAAGTCATCCAAGTTTTTATGTCTTCAAGACATGCTTGTAGTCTATCTAACTGGTTGGGTTCATCAGGATTTATGGATAAGTAAAGCTGAGTATCATCAGCGTAACAGTGAAAATTTATTCTATGCTGCCTGATAATTTGACCTATTGGAAGCATATATATAGTAAAGAGAATTGGCCCAAGTACTGAACCCTGTGGTACTCCACAATTAACCCTGGAGTTTAAAGATGATTTATCATTTACATGAACAAACTGGAATCTGTCAGACAGATAAGATTTAAACCAGCCTAGCGCTGTTCCCCTGATCCCTACAGCATATTCCAGCCTTTTTAAGAGAATATTATGGTCGACTGGATCAAATGCAGCACTGAGATCTAACAGAACCAGAACAGACACAAGTCCATTATCTGAGGCCATAAGAATATCATTAGTGACTTTCAGCAGAGCTATTTCAGTGCTATGATGAGCTCTGAAACCTGACTGAAACTCTTCAAACAGGTCATTGCTGTATAAATGTTCACACATTTGATTAGCAACTATTTTCTCAAGAATTTTAGATAAGAATGGAAGATTGGATATAGGTCTGTAATTTATTAAATCATCTCGATCAAGCGAAAGTTTCTTAAGTAAAGGTTTAATTACAGCTAACTTAAAAGCCTGTGGTTCTGATCCATTTACTAAAGATAAATTAATCATATCTAAAATGGGGCTGGTAATCAGAGGGAACACTTCCTTAAATAATTTGGTTGGGATTGGGTCTAACATACAAGTTGAAGGTTTAGATGAAGCTAATATTTCTGATAACTCAGGAAGCTTCACAGGATCAAAACAGTCCAAACACAGATCAGGTTCTGCAGTTATTTCCAATGTTGTCTCACTTGCTGAGGATGAAGTAATCATCTTCAGGAGTATGTCAAAGATTTTATTTTTAATAGAATCAATTTTATTTAAGAAGAATCCCATAAAGTCATGACTGCTGAGAGCTAAGGGAATGAATGGCTCAACAGAGCTATGACTCTGTGTAAGTTTAGCAACTGTACTAAAGAGAAACCTAGGATTATTCTTGTTCTCTTCTATTAATGATGAGAAATAAGCTGTTCTAGCTTGATGAAGTGTCTTTTTATACAACAGTAGGCTATTTTTCCAGATTAAGTAGGAATCCTCTAGGTGTGTAGAGCGCCATTTTCTCTCCAATTTTCTAACATTGTGCTTTAAAGTACGCAGCTCTGAATTAAACCAAGGAGCCTCCTATGAATGATTACCTTCTTTTTCAAGGGGGCTGCATTGTCTAATGCATCATGCAATGATGAAGAAACACTATGAACAAAATAATCAATTTGTGAAGGGGCAGAAACAAAATTATTGCCCTCCACTGTGTTTTTCAGTGATAATGAGGAAATTAAAAGTGGAACAGATTCTTTAAAGGTTGTTACAGCATCGTCTGATAATGATCTACTTCATCCTTCGCCACCAAACAGGAAGTGACCACAGCTCCTGTTAGGAAGGTTAGATTTCGACCAAATTTTGAAGGCTTCTCGTCGAAGCAGAGGTCATTGTGAGTTTTGCAACGTCTAGTAGGGAAGTGTAAAATTGAGCAGCGGATTTCCCGGGTCACGACACAGGCTGACCAGCGTTAAGCTGCTTGCGGCTTTGTTTGTTACAATCTAAACTTGGGGGAGCATGTGGTTATTGAATAAGAGGGGTCCCAGGATGGAACCCTGAGGAACCCCACTTTAAACATCCTGAGTTGCATTAAAAAAGGGCAGCAAGTTGGGTTAGGTCAGTTTACTAAAATA
This sequence comes from Girardinichthys multiradiatus, assembly GCF_021462225.1. Classification (NCBI taxonomy): domain Eukaryota; kingdom Metazoa; phylum Chordata; class Actinopteri; order Cyprinodontiformes; family Goodeidae; genus Girardinichthys; species Girardinichthys multiradiatus. The sequence goes on from NC_061799.1 coordinate 45,955,289, forward strand.
AGCGGGCTCTTTCTGTTCCCTACTGGAATTTTTCTTTGTTTAAATTTATTTATCAATAATAATAGCTGCGTTATTTTAGTAAAAGAGAACATTGTGATGCCATAGCTAAATATTGTGATATTCAATTTTTCATTTTTGTATCCTTTTAGCGCCCTTCATGAGCATCGCAGCCACTACACATAATACATCCAATACTGGCATCCAGTGCAGTGAAGGTCCATCCAACAACCCAGATATATTATTGGCAGGCAGAATTTAATAATCTACCAAATATTGCATCCAAGTAGGTATTCATATTGCAATGACTGTGATTCAATATTTTGTACAGCTCTACCATGTTAAATGAATAGCTAAACATCTATTAAATCAGTTTTTATTATTGATGTAGCTTATTCTACTCAACATGAAACAGAATGCAATGAAAAACATAATTTGAAGTAGAATCTCTCCTGCCTGTGTAGGTTACTTGTAGGGCTTGTTAGATGTGACTTTAACCCGACACACTTCAATGTTTCCAGACATTACTGCATTTCCTGCACTCACTCACTCATCTTTCCAACGTGTGTCCTCGCTCAGTGTGGATGCTCAGACACACCTAACTTGTGTCAGGTGTGTCTTTACTTAGTTGTTCACTTCAAACTGTATAAAAGGACTCTGATCTTGACCAGAACCACTTTAGGTTCTTAACACCTCGTTATTGTCAGCTGTTCCTGTGGCTGAAGACTGGGAGGATCTTGTGCAAAGAAAACATCAAAAGGAACAAAAACCACCGCACAGACCGCAGCCACGTGACATCGTTTATTGTGACACAGGCTCCAACACTCCCATTTACCCAGAATTCATGATGAATTCTCCATTCACCAGCGGCGCCTACAGGTGGAGTCAGACCTGGCTTTATGCATCAGAACAACTGGCCCAGTTTAGTCCACAACCTCAGTCATGTTTACTCTCATTCTGTCTGACAGATGAGAGAACAGGAACCACAGGGAAACCCGAACAGGACCATATGGAACCTTGACTCAGTCCAGAACCCACCAGGTTTGGTTGTGTGCCGTCAGATATGGTGAGTGAAACCAGGATCCTTCTACTGGGCCAAGGCTAGGCTAATATTTCTCTGCATTGTGCTGAAATAAAGGAAGAAACAGAACCAGTCCAGCTTCAGCTCTTGGTTCTAGCAGAGTTCTGTTCTTTTCTGCAGGTACTGCAGGATGGAATCTGTTCCCTGCAAGGATCCCCACACTCTCTTGAGAGCTTCACACTCGCGCTCATTGGCTTGCTCCAGAGAACTGCGGCTGGTGTTCCTCATCAGGGCTTTGGACTCTTGTAGAACCTGCCGGACAGAACCAACCAAGTTAACCAGTAGCAGAATATGTTGGAATGTGCTGAGAAAGAGACGAACCTGAGAATCTACTCCCACCAGCTCTTTGACCCGCAGCATCACTTCCTGTGTGAAGGTTCCGGGCCACAGAACCTGCGAGACCAAACCTTTAGAACATGCCTCCTGAGCCGTTAACTTCCTGCCACCCAACAGCAGCTCGTTAGCCTGGAAGGACAAATGCACTCTGGGTATGCAGACGAGTCAGGGTGGCGCGTCAGGGTAATTTGGTGTGAGCAAAAAGCAGCCGTTAGAGAGGGGTAGGACTTACCGAGGCCAACCCCATGATGCGTGGGAAAGTGAAGGAGGAGCAGCCGTCAGGCGTCTGGCCACAGAACATGTACGGCGTCTGGAACCAGGCCTTCTCATTGGCCCAAACCACGTCGCAGAGAGGCAGGAGAGCAGCACCAAGGCCGAGCGCTGGGCCATTCACTGCTGCCACAATGGGCTTCCTGAACTGGATAAAGGTATTGACGAAAGTCCTGAGGAAGAGGACATGGAGGTTAGATGGTGTAATATTACTTACATCATGTCGTATCTCAAGGTTACCTGATGGTTTCAGCCATCTTGATGCTCTCCTTCTTCCTATCATCTGCCAGTCGTCTGATGAAATACAGGAAGTCAAGGCCACAGCAGAAGACACTGCCGACCGCACTGAGTAACACCAGCTTACTGTCATCAGACGCTGCTGTCGCCATGGCGCTCTGGATCTCCTTCATTACCTGTCAGACAGAGAGGTCAATACACTATATATGGCAGTAGAAGACTGGCCTGAAGTTTGAGAAAGGTAGGTATGGCCTCACCTCTGGATTGAGTGTGTTGTCCTCAGAGCTCTTGGTGGACAGCAGGATGTACGTGAAGCTGTCTTGTTTCTTCACAACGATGTCACGATAACGATAGGCACTCTCTGTCTGACGAACGCTGAACCTCAGTCGTTTATCAAACGTGGATCGGTCCTCTAGGCGACGTTTCCCCATCACTCCGGTCGCCCCGGTAACGCTATTAACAGCTGACATCCCACCTGCTGCAACAGCCTCCATCAGTGCCGAGTTCCCTGGAAGGAGACAAACCAAAGGACAGCTGATCAATAACTGATATTTTAAGCACCTAAAGACACGTCTGTTTTACCAATCAAACTGATAAAATCGATACTGATCTGTTGATCTGAGAACTGTCCGACAAATAGACGAGCAGACTGGATGTGAGGTTTCATCAACCCTGTGAATGAATTCAAGATTATTTTCTTTCTTTCATCTTATGATACTGTATGTGTAGAGGTGCCAAACGTCAGCCCTCAGGCCAGTGCCCAGCATGTTTCAGGTGCCAACACAGTGGAGACAAATAGTTAGAGTACATCCTCAGCATGTCATCAAGTTCTAGTCCAAAACATACAGGTCACGGCCCTTCGGGACTAACTTTGGACACCACTGGTAAAGGACATTCTGAGGGCGTAGAAACTTGTCTGACCGGTCTGGATTTAAAACTACAACTAAACTTGCATAGTTTGGAAAGAGTTAAGAGTTTCTTGCCTTAAAAGTAGAGAGTGGACCACCAAGTAACTAGAACGGGACTCTTTACCTTTCTTTAACATAGAAAGTACTCCTGAATCAGTCGTTTTTGCGTTTCTTGTGTGTCTGTGGTGGCAGACGGCCAGCCACACGGAGCCTGGTTCTGGTTCTGCTGGAGGTTTCCTCTCCACTGTTGCCACTTGTATGCTCAGTAAAATCAAGGTTTCCTTAGATGGAAAATGTTTATTTAGAGTAATAAACTGAAAATGACTCCATTGTTTTATAACTGGGATCTAACTAGAAGGAATGTAATTGACTTTGAATCTGTCTATGATTGGACTGAATGGACAAAGGTTCTGTTTATATGACAACGATCCATTGTGAGCAGGATTTAGTTTCCTGTTTCTGTTAACACGTCTACAGGACAACATTTAAATTACAATCTCTGTTCACACAGCAACAGTAGAGACGTGAAGATGGTGTAATTACCCCAACCTGCCACTAGGAGGTGGTAGGTTTTTTAAAACTCAACAACATGCGCAAAAACTTCCTGCTTTAAAAATGGGGGAGAAAATGAGCACTTGGATGGAGAACGGTTGTTAGAGTCAACAGAAAAGTAAGTACTCTTCGATCCGCCATTGTTATTGTCAGTCTCTTCTTCTGTCGGTTTTAAACTGGTTGGCCGTTATGTTTTGCGTCTGCACATAAATTTCCACTGATTTCTGTCATCTTGCGTATGGGCCGGGGCTTCACCATAAGAAATATTACATTTTCCCGTCTACATGACAACGGAGACCGGGACGTTTTAAAACCATTACACTCTGGAACCCGTTCTCAAATCAAGCCGATCTCACGGAAAACGTTCACCGTTGTCGTGGAAACGAACAGTAGAAACGCAAACTGAACTTTTCTGTTTTCACCAGAAAATGTCGTCATGTAAACGGATGCTATATATTGCTGTTAATGATTTTTTTTTGTTCAAAAGTACCTTGATTTAAAAAAAAATTCTGAAACGGCGCTGTATAAATAAATTGAATTGGAGATGGTCGACAATAAAAAGAGAACCGTTCATTCATTCATCTTCTATATTGCTTATTCCAGAGTGGATCACTGGGGAGCTGGTGCCTATCTCTAGCAGTCTACGGGCACGAGGCAGGGTTCGCCCTGGACAGGTCGCCAATCCATCGCAGGGCAAAAGAGAACCGGTTGCACCAAAACTTCAATTCAATTCAGTTTATTTATATAGCGCCAATTTACAACACATATCGTCTCAAGGTTCTTCACAACAGTCAGGTTCATACATTCCAATTAATCGTAACCATTGAACAGTTCAGTCAGATTCAGTTATTTATTCAAATTGGATAAAAAATTTTTCTATCTAAGGAAACCCAGCAGATTGCATCCAGTCAGTGACTTGCAGCATTCACTCCTCCTGGATGAGCATGTAGAGACAGTGGACAGTCACTGGTGTTGACTTTGCAGCAATCCCTCATACTGAGCATGCATGTAGCGACAGTGGAGAGGAAAAACTCCCTTTTAACAGGAAGAAACCTCCAGCAGAACCAGAACCAGGCTCAGTGTGAGCGGCCATCTGCCACGACCGACTGGAGGTTTGAGAGAACAGAGAACAAAACTGTGTCTCTTAGTAATTAATGTAACCGGGTCGATGAAAGGCCTCTGAGGGAACTGCCCCCTCAGCTTTGAAGACTTCATCTCTTGTGAATCTTCTATGTTCTTCCAGCAACAGTTAAATGGAATGGACTGTATTTATATAGCAATTTTAAACTAGAGCCAGATTCAACCAGTTCCACTTACAAACACGCTTTCCTACACCCATACGCAGATCAGAGTGGAGGGTTTAGTGCCTTGCCAAGGGGCATATCAACGTGGAAGCTGGAATAGAACTGACAACTTTCCAATTGCAAGACGACTACTCTTTCCACTGAGCTACAGGTTCTCCAGAGTTGTGCCTAGCAGGCTGTCTGGACTCAACTTTTTGACTTGGTGAGCTCAGGGCTTCAGACATGATGCTTTCATTGAACTAGTGGACTGATTGATGGAGAGACTGACCAACGGACTGAAGACCAATCGAAGGACTAACTGACTGACTGATGGGTGGAGACAGGAAGGACTAACCTGAGCCACAAAGAGAGTGGACAGCAGTAGGAGTCATGGGTGCCCTTGGAAGCGGCGGCAGAGGGTTCTGACTCCTGGGTCGGGTCCCCATACGGGCCCTCTCCTGCCCAGGGCCCAGCTGAACTCCAGCTGGTTTTTCCAGCAGAGCGACCTCAGGTGGAACCAGGTGAGCCTCCTGAGCACCGGCCTCCAGACTTTGAGCTGCTTCACTGGGAGATTCCTCTGAGTCCAGCCGGGAATTCATTGGACTCTTTGGAACAAGAATTTTGATGCCACTCTTAGAAAGATCCACGCTACGGCGGGCGGAGCCAACTGCAGGTGTCGACATCAAAGTGCTGCTGAGGGTGTCTGTGGGTGGAGCCTTTTGAGGACTGACAGTTGCTGGGCAAGGCAAGTGAGGCGAGCTGAGAGGAAGTTTAATCTGTACAGGTTCTCCAGGTGCTCCGCTGCCCAGGTCACAGCTGAGGTCGCAGCGGGTGGTGCTGGACACCAGCCTGCAGTGAGGTCTGTGGGTGGAGCTATAGTGGGGGCTGCGAGTGGAGCGTAATAAGGTGATGTCTCGCTGCTGCCCGCTGTACTGTCTGTTGAACTCATGCACATAAAACATGCAGGTTGACAGGTGACTCTCAGGCTCCCAGGTGTCCCCCTCTGAGCCGTACCCTCTCCACCTGACCAGATACTCCACCTTGCCCCTCCTGGTTTTCCTTTTGTCAATGACCCGCTCCACCTTAAGGACAGAAGAACAACATCATCATCATCATCATCATGAAGGTAATGCCTTCAATCGTTGCTTCTCATCGTTGAGTCTTGAAAACAAGACACTGAGCTGCCTGGAAACACATCTGGTCTCTCACACCATTTCAACCAATGTCCCTCTAGGTTCTGAGAGGGTTCTGACAGGTCCACCATTTCCCCTCTAAACCCTTATACGATTCTAAAAACTGTCCAGTCCCAACTGGGCTACCCGACCCGGTCCCCTTTAAAACTGTTTGGTCCGATCTAGGCTAATCGACCCCCTTTAAAACCGTCCGGTCCCAACTGAGCTAACTGACCCGGTCCTGTTAAACCTTTCCGGTCCCAACTGGGCAAACCGACCCAGTTCCTGTAAAAACAGTCCATCCCATCTGGGCAAACCGACCCGGTCCCGTTTAAACCGTCCGGTCCCAACTGAGCTAACTGACCCGGTCCTGTTAAACCTTTCCGGTCCCAACTGGGCAAACCGACCCAGTTCCTGTAAAAACAGTCCATCCCATCTGGGCAAACCGACCCGGTCCCGTTTAAACCGTCCGGTCCCAACTGAGCTAACTGACCCGGTCCTGTTAAACCTTTCCGGTCCCAACTGAGCTAACTGACCCGGTCCTGTTAAACCTTTCCGGTCCCAACTGGGCAAACCGACCCAGTTCCTGTAAAAACAGTCCATCCCATCTGGGCAAACCGACCCGGTCCCGTTTAAACCGTCCGGTCCCAACTGAGCTAACTGACCCGGTCCTGTTAAACCTTTCCGGTCCCAACTGGGCAAACCGACCCAGTTCCTGTAAAAACAGTCCATCCCATCTGGGCAAACCGACCCGGTCCCGTTTAAACAGTCCGGTCCCAACTGGGCTAACTGATTGCTACAGACTTCACTAAGTTTACAGTTAGCATGTTAGCCATACCTCGTATAACTCCTCCGTGGCCATGGAAACCGGGCGCGAGCTGTTGCCTGAAGCCTCTTCAGTGCGGCATCGGCATCGGACAAGGTTCAGTTGTCGGTTCGGCGCGGTCCCGGGGTGGTGTTTCTGTTCGGTAAGTGACGGGAAGTCAAGTTTTCTGTCTGTTAGCCGTTAGCAGTTAGCGTCACCTTCTCGGAAACCCCCTGTGCGACTGGCTGACCCTTCAGAATAAAAGCCTCTCAGTAGGTAAGTGGGTCAGCGTGGGGAGGTCACATGTATCAGCAGAGGCAAAGAACCAGCAGGATCATCTTTGGAACCCCAAGTTCTAACTTTAAATATGGAGGAATGACTTGATAACAGAATCAAAATGATGCAGAATTTGGTTCTCTATGGGACAAACCCATTCAGTAAATGGACATTATTAAACAGTTCATTTACCTTTAGGTACAAATAAAGACACCTTCACACCCCCACCTTCACTCTCTGTATTCCAGTAACGCATCAGTAAGTGAAACACATCATGTAGAGTAATTCAACACAGACAGCGTTAATTATGATGAGTTTCTCCTTCCAGCCAATGAAAACACTTGTAAGATTAGAATATTACACCAGACCAATAAGAACATTTTAATATAAAACTGTGGTCTTAAGTATTCTTAATACCTGCTGAAAGGTTATTTTCAAAAGGTTCTGTTAATCTGATAAACAAGCGTCATCAGAACCCAGATTCAAATTCATTAAATATAACTTAAATCTGGAACAAGAGTCGAGATATATTTAAAAAATCAATGTTTCATTGAAAAACATCTTCAAGCATAGAATAAGATAATTAACATTTTTGTTGCTCTAATTGTAACAGGGGCAAGAATAGAGGTTCTGGAAAACAAAAAAGGAACTAAAGGCTGTTTGACCATTTTTAAGGCTTAATCTTTTATCTTTTTTTTCTTGTTGCAGTAAGAGAGATGAACTTTGGATGAAGAGACCAAATTTCACTCAATTCATCATTAATCTTTTGTGTTTTTATAATCTGCTCTGTTGAGGTAGGAAAACTTTACTGGCCGTCCGTTAATTCTTACATTACTCCTCACCTCTCCCTGACTCTTTTTATTTGGCACCCAAAGGACAATCCTCAGTCAGAGATCAGTTTCCACAAGTTTATTAAAACCAGTCTGAATTCAGAGAGGAGACACACACTTACACTGGTACCTGGAAACCTCTGTGTGTCGTCTCACTGGGGGCTGCATTACATTACATTTTATACCCCACGCTGCTATGCAGTACACAGACACAATCATTCTGTCTGTGGATGTCTCCCCAGCAACAGTATCAAAGAAACAGAGATACATTTCATCATTTAATTAAAGAAATGTTTCCCACACGTCTTCAGGAATCTTCAGTGAGAGGAGAACCATGCCTCCCTAATCCACTGCCAGCTTCTTACGATACAGACAGAAAACACCTGCAACCTTTAACCTTTAACCTTTTGCAGAGCAATAATTGTTGATTGATACATTCCAAATGTTATGAATTTGCATTGTGCTGAATAATAAACACTCATTGTGTGACCACACTAGAAGCTACTGTTTAAGGATTTTTCTAACTCTCAAAAGCATAACTAAAAACTCCTAATAATAATCAATCCATAAGCAGCAAATCCCAAATATATCTTAGCTTTAGCTACTAATGATAAGACATTTATATTTCCACAATTCCCCCTTTTGATCTCCACCAGGAGATCACTCCACATAGGGTGCAGCCAGCTCCAGCCCCTGAAGTTTGTCCTTCAAAGCACACATCTGATAAGTAGGAGGTTTAGATTCAGCACTCCCCTTCTCAATTGTGGCAGTGATGAAGCGAACCATCAGAGCCCTGATGCATGGTACACAACAACAACCACAGGTAACCATTATGGCAACAAAAATAGCTATAGAAATCATTAATGACATGACTAAACCTTTCCATTTGCCAAACATATCAGTGAACCATTGCTCCAATGCATTGTCAATCCCTGAATACTCGTGCATAGTTTTACTCAGAGTTCTCAGTCCTTCTAAGGCTCGGGTGACAGATCCATCAGGAGCGGTGTTATTAGGGATAAAAATACAACACATATCTCCAAACATGCCACAGACACCCCCTTTTTCAGCTAGCAACATATCCAATCCCATTCTGTTTAGTATGGCCATGAGAGAGGTGGGGGCTAGTTGTTCTGAGAGACCTTCAACAGCATCCTGGGTTAAGTTGGCCAGTCGTAGTACATTGTAATGAATATAATTAATGCGGTCTACATTCTTGTTAGGAGTTATTGGAATAAATGCTGAGATTACGGGGATATTTTCAAAGCCGGCTACTACTTGATTCGCTCATTTATACTCATCTGGGACTCCTCTAGGCACTCCGATTGCATCAATATAGGTGGAAGAGTTCTGCTTGAGGTCGAAGGAGTTAGTTGCTCGCTTCCTTAACACATGTCTGCACCTCTGAGCTGTTAGGACAGAGGGTAGATGAGTGTTAGTAGTTCTTTTTATGGCTTCACCAATTAATATCAGTGGTGCCTGTAATCTGACCATAGCACACACTCCCCAGGCTTCCTAAGGGATCCTAATCAAAAATCTCCTGTCACCACAATAATAGTATAAACCAGCTCTAGCCCACCTTCCAATGTTTGAACCAGGTTCAATTCTGTTACACCAATCCTGTGAGATTTCACCTAGAAGCACAAAAGCATTTGGAGATGTAAAATTGAAACATCTGTGGCTTCCATTGCCTTTATAAGGGGTAAATGGTCCAGCGAGAGTTTAATTGTTGATGGGCGGAAAAATAGTAGCTAGTGTGGTACAGTTAGTGGGTGTAGCTGCCTTGGTTAGATTTAGCATACAGTTATAGCCCCAAGTATCAGAGGGGTACAGAGGAGCAGGTTCAGTGTAAAGGGAGGGTCTTGCAGCTACACAATTAGACAAATGATTTTCTTGAGCAGTCTCAGCCATCCATTCTAGCCATAGGTTAGCTTCAGTAAATCCTGTTTCCAATGTTATAAGGTCCTTCACCGTATGTACATCTACATAATGGACAAGGGACGGCCAAGGACCGGGAGTAGGTGATGTTGTGTCCTTAAATACTGTTTGCTGAGGGGAGGCAGAAGGTTTCACTAGTTGTACCTTAATAATGCCTTTAGGGTCTTTTCCTGATTTGTCGACACCTATGACAAAATAATACCCATTACTTGTCTTAAGAGATCATGGGGTGAGTTGGACATATGTCAGATATCGAGTGGTGAACATGAGGGGGTTCACAGGTCCACCAGGTGTTGGTGTGGCTCTAATCAAGGATATATTCTTTTGCAGCTGTCCTAAGTTGTTCCTGCGGTCATAACGATGAGTGTAACTACCTGATCCCAACTTCCACACGGATTCTGAGACAATTCACTGGGGTGGCCTCTCAACACACACATATAGATGTCATAACCACGCCAACCCACCTGGTTGGTTCCACAATTAATAATGTTACATAAGTCAAGTTGTGCTACCGTGATTCCTTTAGTATTAGCATGAATGGTCAATTTGGCGCCATAAGGGTCAGACAGGCTGTGCATAACTATAGAAGGGGGCTGTTTAGTTTTGGTGCTCCCACCGGTCCCCTCCGTTTTGGTTATTAGTGCGGCCGCTAGTACTGTAATTAAGAATGCCTGGAACCGACAATGCAATGGAACTCGCTGAAATTGAATCATCCTGTGAACTTTAATTAAGACTTTCAGAGAGAAGATAAAAATGAATTAAATATCAATTAAATATCAATTAAATATCAATTAAATATCAATTAAATATCAATATACACCTCTTTCTCCAGAGGGGACAGAAGGATTCTTTTACATTAACTATGCTTTAGGCCCTGCTGCCTCTGCCTCACCTTTTGCCTGAGGACTATTGCATTTCCTGCTTCTGTGGTCTCAGGGTGCTTAAAACCTTCTGATCCTCAGCAGGGATGTCTTGACCCCATCATTAATAGAAGAGAACAAGAATAATCCTAGGTTTCTCTTTAGTACAGTTGCTAAACTTACACAGAGTCATAGCTCTGTTGAGCCATCCATTCCCTTAGCTCTTAGCAGTCATGACTTTATGGGATTCTTCTTAAATAAAATTGATTCTATTAAAAATAAAATCTTTGACATACTCCTGAAGATGATTACTTCATCCTCAGCAAGTGAGACAACATTGGAAATAACTGCAGAACCTGATCTGTGTTTGGACTGTTTTGATCCTGTGAAGCTTCCTGAGTTATCAGAAATATTAGCTTCATCAGAACCTTCAACTTGTATGTTAGACCCAATCCCAACCAAATTATTTAAGGAAGTGTTCCCTCTGATTACCAGCCCCATTTTAGGTACAATTAACCTATCCTTAGTAAATGGATCAGAACCACAGGCTTTTAAGTTAGCTGTAATTAAACCTTTACTTAAGAAACCTTCGATTGATCGAGATGATTTAATAAATTACAGACCTATATCCAATCTTCCATTCTTATCTAAAGTTCTTGAGTAAATAGTTGCTAATCAAATGTGTGAACATTTATACAGCAATGACCTGTTTGAAGAGTTTCAGTCAGGTTTCAGAGCTCATCATAGCACTGAAACAGCTCTGCTGAAAGTCACTATTGATATTCTTATGGCCTCAGATAATGGACTTGTGTCTGTTCTGGTTCTGTTAGATCTCAGTGCTGCATTTGATCCAGTCGACCATAATATTCTCTTAAAAAGGCTGGAATATGCTGTAGGGATCAGGGGAACAGCGCTAGACTGGTTTAAATCTTATCTGTCTGACAGATTCCAGTTTGTTCATGTAAATGATAAATCATCTTTAAACTCCAGGGTTAATTGTGGAGTACCACAGAGTTCAGTACTTGGGCCAATTCTCTTTACTATATATATGCTTCCAATAGGTCAAATTATCAGGCAGCATAGGATAAATTTTCACTGTTACGCTGATGATACTCAGCTTTACTTATCCATAAATCCTGATGAACCCAACCAGTTAGATAGACTACAAGCATGTCTTGAAGATTAAAAACTTGGATGACTTTAAATTTTTTGCTTCTAAATTCAGACAAGACAGAAGTTGTCGTCTTTGGACCGGAGTCTTTAAAAAAGAAACTGCTTAGTCAATCACTTAACCTGGATGGCATTAAATTGACCTCCGATAATAAAGTAGAAAACCTTGGTGTTAACTTTGACTAGGACATGTCATTTAAATCCCATATTAAACAGGTTTCTAGGATTTCCTTCTTTCATCTCCAGAACATTGCCAAAATTAGAAATATCCTGTCCAGGAGTGACGCTGAAAAACTAGTCCATGCATTTGTTACTTCAAGGCTGGACTATTGTAATTCTTTACTATCAGGATGTCCACAAAATGCAGTTAAAAGCCTTCAGCTGATTCAAAATGCTGCTCCTTTAGTTATCAGGCTCCTCTCCTGTGGAACCAGCTCCCAGTTTTAGTCCGTGAGGCAGACACCCTGTCTACTTTTAAGGCTAGGCTTAAAACTTTCCTTTTTGATAAAGCTTATAGTTAGAGTGGCTTAGTTTATCCTGAGTTATCTCTGTAGTTATGCTGCTATAGGCTTAGGCTGCTGGAGGACATAACGACCACTTTCACCCTCTTTGCTACATTCTCACACTACTCTCCAATTTTGCATTATTTGTTGTTATTTCCGTTTTTAACTTTGTTCTCTCTTTTCTCTTCCTAGAAGCTACACCTGGCCTGGCTCTGTGTCTACCTGTGACACCTTTCTGGAGAGGGGAATCGTCCTAGCTTCTGCTGGCAACAACTTAATGCTCACCTTCTACAGATGATCCACATGACCCTGTCTTTCAGTGTTTAACCCTTTCTCTCTCCTAGACATGGCTACTGACTGAGCTTTTACTGTAACTAACTCTATGTTCTCTCTTTCAGACTCTAACCTTGAAAACTGGATCAGAGTTTATCTGTTCTTTCTTTCTAGATGAAACGAAACGACTAAAGGAGCTACATCCATTAACATTTACTTTTCCTTCCCATAGAAAGTACTCCTAGATCAGTGCTTCTTTGTTCTCTTTGTGTCTCTGCTCTGTTCTCTCAAACCTCCAGTGGGTCGTGGCAGATGGCTGCTCACACTGAGCCTGGTTCTGGTTCTGCTGGAGGTTTCTTCCTGTTAAAAGGGAGTTTTTCCTCTCCACTGTCGCTACATGCATGCTCAGTATGAGGGATTGCTGCAAAGTCAACACCAGTGACTGTCCACTGTCTCTACATGCTCATCCAGGAGGAGTGAATGCTGCAAGTCACTGACTGGATGCAATCTGCTGGGTTTCCTTAGATAGAAAAACTTTTTATCCAATTTGAATAAATAACTGAATCTGACTGAACTGTTCAATGGTTACGATTAACTGGAATGATTGAACCTGACTGTTGTGAAGAACCTTGAGAAGACGTGTTGTGAATTGGCGCTATATAAATAAACTGAATGGAATTGAATTCTAAGTGGAGGATGTCTTCTCAGTCCTATTAATTAACTGCGTTTCTTCATTAAAAACAAACAGTCTGGGTTCAATCACTACAATCCTTATGGCCCCTGAACAGTAAGCACAACAATAGATGAATATAATAAAAGAGTAAAAATGCAAAAACATATAAAATATAACTTTTGTTAAGTAAAAACCATAAATTGAAAATGTTATTTTATTTTATTTTTTGTTTTCTCTCGTCCTTTCGTCCTCCGGGTGGCGCAGTCTCGCTGTTCGTTGGTCCCTTATACAGGTGACATCTTGTGCGATGGTGTCTGTTGGTCTTCTTTCTTCAACAACTAAGGTAGACTGCCTAGTTGTCTGACACAGTTGAGGGGATTATTCTGCCGCTTGTGATGAAGCTGTGTTTCCTCCAATCTCCTCCAAGGTCTCCCTGGTTCCGGTGCCTCGGCGCACTGGCTCCAATGAAACCATGTGTGTTAGGGTTTTTATGACTTTTTGTATTATTTATCACTCACCTAAGTGCTTTTCCCTCCTTACATGTTACAGGAAGGGAGATGGTCACAAGAATGAGTTATGCTTTTATTCTTTTATTCTTTTATTATTTTACTAGCAGCATCTGGAGGCTATTTACCAGGTCCCACACCCCACTTCTTCTGTTTGTTTATAATCAAGACAAATGAACCCTAACCTTTCTGACCCCCCCCCCCCCCCCACACACACACACACACACACACACACACTGAATGTTTGTTGAACTGTGTGTGAACCAGCATGTATAAATAAAGAGGGAGGAGTGTTAATACTTTGTAGTTTTGCACTGCAGAGTGTGACCTACCCTTGCCGCAAGTATAACTGACTGTGTCGTTTCCTTACCTCTGAGTTGACTAAATAATACCTATCTTTAATTTGGTCCTTCGGAGCCGGATATTATAAGAACTAAACTGATTTTATCTTTCTTTGCAGTGACTGGCGGATCTCCGGGAACAGCCTGACGTTGAGTTAAGCGCTGCCGTACAGCCGCACCTAGGCCTGGTGGCTGAAAGTCCCGGTGCGTGACATTCGCATCTGGCCGGTGGATTATTGTCTTGCTCGACGCCGGGTGACTCTGGAGGTCCGACAGAGTCACCTAGAAGTCAACTCCGAGATGAGACAGTTTTAAAATACAGTACATGAGATAAGAGTAAGCGCTATAGAAATGAAAGAAGAAAAGTATTTACAAGTCGTTTGGTAGTGTCTCGCCGAAAGGAGACTGCATTGGAAAGGTTTTATTTCGCCGCAAAGAAATAGTGATAAATTTAGGTAGTTATCTCGCCGTAAAGAGATTAAAAACGACTAGGCGCCGTAAAGTGAACTGGATAATTTGGTTGGTAACATTCCACTGGAAGGGAATGAAATTGAGTGTTAAATAATAAAGGGAGCTCATTGCTGAAGGGACATAAATATGTTAAAATACTAACTGTGTGAGTGATGTTTTGTGTGTTTGGAAGACTAAGCATTTTGAAGAATCTTAGTAGGATTCTGCTGGTCTTGTGTTTTCTTTTGCCCAGAATAGAAAGACGTTTTGGTGATTCTTGGAGATAAAGGTCGGGTTTAATCCCAGAAAATTAACACCGCTGCAAATTAGTCGCAGTAGAAGGGCGTGTTAATGTCCTCTCCTTGAATCTCATGCCAGTGAACTTCTATCTGGGACATTTATAGTATTGTGAACTAAAATTAAATATCATGGGGAAGAAACAAAGTAAACTAATTAACTTAGAAGGAGATGTAAAGTTTCTGGAGAATTATGTGGAAGGAGCAGGTATGATCTGTCATAGATGGAATAAAAAACATGGTTTCTTGGGTAAACTAAATATTAACGATATCTTAAAATTGCAAAGGGATTTAAAATTAGAAATAATAAAAACCAAGAAACCAACTAAAAAGGAAAAGAGAAAGGTTGAGTATAAATTTTCAGACAAATGGCTGGAACAAAGTAAATTAGGAAACATTCAGAGGCAAGATAAGGAGGAGAAGCTGACAGGAGAAGCTGACAGCTGCAGTCTTGGTGCGCCCACATGAGGAAACAGTGGTCGCATCCAGACAGCGAGGTGTTCAGTCCCCTGCCGTGCAGGAAGCAGGACAGGAGGCTGGAGCACAGCAAATTGGAGGAGAGATAGAAGGAACTATAGCAGTTCCTAAAACTCCTATAAGTAAGCAAGAAAAATTAAGTAATCCTTCTAAAACAGAAGAACAGAGCTCTTCTAGTGAGCCCTGGTCTCCTAATTCCTGGTGGGACACAGGAGTGCGAACTACGATGTTCTTTCAGCATAGCCAAATCGTCTTTGAAACTTTGCCTTTGATAATGCTTAACAATTTCTGTTTCTGCTTCAACCAAGTTGTCCTGTGTCAGATTCTTTCCTTCAAGAGTATTCTTGAACTCAATCATCTTATTTTCCTTTCCTTAAGCCTTTAGTTCCTTCCTCTTTTCTTTAATCACCTTCAGCAACTCTTTCAGCTTTAAGAACCAGGCTACAGCAGGCTTCAGCGCGGTCCAAGAAGAGAAATGGCTCATCAACAGATCAATGCAATCCTTTGCTTCTTGTGCCCAAATTAGGTGCACTTGAGTCGTTCTCTTGATCTCTGGGTCATCAATATCTGGTATTCTGGGGTCTGCATTTTTGGGCCACTGGTTCTGTGAACTAAGTATGAAATTGGGTCCGGACAACCAAACTTTGTTCTTCAAAAATGCTTCCACCGTTTATCCTCTTGAGACATAATCAGCTGGATTCAGATTGGTATTGATGTATGTCCACTGTGATGTCTGAGAGTGTTCCAGGATGGTCGAGATCCTATTGGCGACGGAAGTCTTGAATCTGGCGCTTTCACTGTTAAGGTACAGGGGTTGGACAATGAAACTGAAACACCTGGTTTTAGACCACAATAATTTATTAGTATGGTGTAGGACCTCCTTTTGCGGCCAATACAGCATCAATTCATCTTGGGAATGACATATACAAGTCCTGCACAGTGGTCAGAGGGATTTTAAGCCATTCTTCTTGCAGGATAGTGGCCAGGTCACTACGTGATACTGGTGGAGGAAAACGTTTCCTGACTCGCTCCTCCAAAACACCCCAAAGTGGCTCAATAATATTTAGATCTGGTGACTGTGCAGGCCATGGGAGATGTTCAACTTCACTTTCATGTTCATCAAACCAATCTTTCACCAGTCTTGCTGTGTGTATTGGTGCATTGTCATCCTGATACACGGCACCGCCTTCAGGATACAATGTTTGAACCATTGGATGCACATGGTCCTCAAGAATGGTTCGGTAGTCCTTGGCAGTGACGCGCCCATCTAGCACAAGTATTGAGCCAAGGGAATGTCATGATATGGCAGCCCAAACCATCACTGATCCACCCCCATGCTTCACTCTGGGCATGAAACAGTCTGGGTGGTACGCTTCTTTGGGGCTTCTCCACACCGTAACTCTCCCGGATGTGGGGAAAACAGTAAAGGTGGACTCATCAGAGAACAATACATGTTTCACATTGTCCACAGCCCAAGATTTGTGCTCCTTGCTCCATTGAAACCAACGTTTGGCATTGGCATGATTGACCAAAGGTTTGGCTATAGCAGCCCGGCCGTGTATATTGACCCTGTGGAGCTCCCGACGGACAGTTCTGGTGGAAACAGGAGAGTTGAGGTGCACATTTAATTCTGCCGTGATTTGGGCAGCCGCGGTTTTATGTTTTTTGGATACAATCCGGGTTAGCACCCGAACATCCCTTTCAGACAGCTTCCTCTTGCGTCCACAGTTAATCCTGTTGGATGTGGTTCGTCCTTCTTGGTGGTATGCTGACATTACCCTGGATACCGTGGCTCTTGATACATCACAAAGACTTGCTGTCTTGGTCACAGATGCGCCAGCAAAACGTGCACTAAGAATTTGTCCTCTTTTGAACTCTGGTATGTCACCCATAATGTTGTGAGCATTTCAATATTTTGAGCAAAACTGTGCTCTTACCCTGCTAATTGAACCTTCACACTCTGCTCTTACTGGTGCAATGTGCAATCAATGAAGACTGGCTACCAGGCTGGTCCAATTTAGCCATGAAACCTCCCACACTAAAATGACAGGTGTTTCAGTTTCATTGTCCAACCCCTGTACTTCAGCACAGCAGTGCTGTCAGTCCAAAAAACAGATTTAGCGAGCTTCAGCTCCAGTTCTCTTCTTAGAAGTATGTCCATCTTTGTTGCAACTGTGGCAATTCCATTCCTGGGATGGTTGGAGGCTTTAAAGGTGCAACCCTGGTCTTTGCCATTATCAAGGTACATTTGGCTTTGCCATTTTCAGATCGCATCAGCAAAGTGCTGAAGCTGTGCGTAGACTGGCATCCCAAACTGCTTTGACTTGACGCATCGATTGATTCCAAATCTCTCAAGCTGAGATACACTTAAAATCCAATTTTTCCAAATTTTTCCAATACTGTCTGGTAGATCTTTGTCCCAGCTATACTTCTGCCAACATAAATCCTGTAGAATTCTTTTTGCTGGAAGTTCTATTGGAGCAAGAAACCCCAAAGGATCGAAGATTGAGCTTACCAGGGCACAATTACCTCTCCTTTTGTGTGGTTGATCCTGGAGGTTGATCTTGAATCTGAACTGATCTGATTCAGTGCACCACTGGATGCCCAATGTCCTTTCCATAGGAAGGTGGTTTTCATCTAAGTCCAAGTTCTGAAATCCTTGTGCCCTTTCTTCATCTGGAATTGAACTGAGCACCCTCCTGCTGTTACTTGACCATTTGGTAAGTCGAAATCCGCCTTTTCCCAACATGCTTCTTAATTCAGCACATAGCGTGATGGCTGCATCTTCATCAGAATCCGACTTAAGACAGTCGTCTACATAAAAATATTTCTTGACTGTTTTGACCGTCTCTTGAGCCTTTGAAGTGGATAAGAAGCAACACTTGGTGATGATGTTGCACCAAAAATGTGCACTAACATCTTGTGTTCAACAAGGTCCATGTTATAGTTCCCCTCGGGCCACCAGAGAAACTTAAGGAGATCTGTGTCTTCATTGTGAACTCTGACCTGGTGGAACATGGCCTCAACATCAGCCATAACTGCCACGGGTTCCTGACGGAACCTCATGAGAACACCCACGAGAGAGCTTGTAAGGTCTGGGCCCTGCAGGAGTTGTTGGTTCAATGCTGTTTCATAAAAACTTGCTCCACAGTCAAAGACGACTCACAGTTTCTGTTTGGTTGGATGTCTAACTCCATGGTGTTTCCCTCAGAGGACTTGTCCGTGAAACTCCTGAAGTTTGCAGATGACACCACTGTCATTGGATTGATCCAGGACGGTGATGAGTCTGCATACAGACAGCAGGCGGATCGGCTGGTCCACTGGTGCGGTCAGAACTACCTTGAACTGAACCCACTCAAGACTGTGGAAATGGTGGTGGACTTTCGGAGAACACCACCCCCATACACCCCCCTCACCATCCTCAACAACACTGTATTGGCCATGGACCACTTCAGGTTCTTAGGAACCACCATCTCTGAGGACCTGAGATGGTCTTCACACATCGACACTGTTCGAAAGAAGGTCCAGCAGAGACTGTACTTCCTGAGGCAACTCAAGAAGTTCAACCTTCCACAGGAGCTGCTGGTCATCTTCTACACTGCCATCATTCAGTCTGTCCTGTCTTCATCCATCTCAGTGTGGTTTGGATCATCCACCAAACATGACAGGTCCAGACTGCAACAAATAATCAGGAATGCAGAGAGAATAATCAGAGCTGACCTTCCCTCCATTCAGGACTTATACAGGTCTAGGGTCAGGAAAAGAGCTGCTAAAATCTCTGCAGACCCCACACACCCTGCACATAAACTGTTTAGAGTTTTACCTTCAGGTGGTGATACAGAGCACTGTTTACTAAAACCAGCCGCCACAGAGACAGTTTCTTCCCCCAGGCTGTTTCTCTGTTGAACATTTAATAGAGTACAAAACAACATCATACAGATGTTGCAAATGCACCTTTTTATTATATATGTGTATATTGTACATTGTAAATATGTATATTCTGTAATGCAAAAATAAAACCAAAGAGCAAAGTGTACCGGAGTCAAATTCCTTGTTTATATGTACAAACTTGGCAATAAAGCTGATTCTGATTCTGATGTTGAGGCAGATACCACGTTCTCCCCTCTGTTCCACGTGTATCACTGTCAAGTTTCACTGCATAGCCTTTCTTGAGAAGATCATCAATAAATCCAACATACTCCCCATGAAACTTGATGTCTTTTTTTCCTTCACTGGTTCTTGTTTGTCCTTGGTTGCAATATGTAAAGTTGTGGGGTGGCATCATTCTTGACACTGAAGCTTCTGTTTGCAGCTGCTACACATATGTCCATGCTTCAAACATGCAAAACACAAACCTTTGCTCCTCAAGAATTAAATTTTGTCTTTATGGAGCTTGCTCTTGAATTTTTTGCAAACTGTGAGGCTGTGTTGCTCTCCACCACAATAAACACAAGGTTTGGTGGTACTCTCTGCCAATGTCAGTTGTGTTTTTGAAGAGACATGTTTGTTATCTTCTGTCCTTTGGGACACAACAGCTGTTGTAAACACCTTCTTTGGTTTGAATGATTCCGTACATTGTTGCTTAAATTTGGGTTTTGTGGTTTCTTTCGTGGCTATGGTGGTGTTCTTTAAGTTTCCGTAGAGTGGGTGTAAAAGGTACTTAACCTGCTGGTTCAGAAAGTCAACAAAGTCCTTAAATTTAGCTCTTTTCTTGGTCCTTTCTAGCAGGTCACAGGCAGACTTTCTCCACGATTCTTTAAGCTTTTATGGCAGTTTATTTGCTTTATAAGACTTTATATTAGCTGTGTTGTCCTAATCTTCCAGATAGCTAATATCTGTCATTGTGTTGGAGCACCCAGTGAGGAATTATGCAAAGGATTGAAGAGCAACTCCATCTTCTGGTTTAATTGTTGGCCTATCCGAAGCCTCTTTAATGTAAGCGTCCGAGATCTTGAAGTCATCTCCAAAGAACTCCTTTAACATCGGTTTAGCTTTATTATACCCTGCTGAAGATTCCACATGAATGCAGCTCTTAACCAACTCATGTGGTTGTCCATTTGTATATTGTAGCAAAAACTGAAGTCGATCACGATTGTTATCAGCGCGACTTTCGATTCCATGTACAATGGCACCAATAAAAGATTTGTATTCCAATGGGTATCCATTAAATATTGGTATGTTGAGATCTGGAAGAAGTGATGCCTTATGGTTCTTCACCAGATATTCCGTGACACAGGCTTGTTGTGCGATAACCTGGCATAGTCCATCCAGCACTGGCTTTTGCTGGTCTCTTTGGTCAACCTCTGGTGCTGATGTGGCCATTTGAACATGTGCAGCTGGAACATTGTGTTTAAAGCTGGCTGCTTTAAAGGTGTTCTATGACTGAGCTATAGGTTTTATATGTGCTATACTGTCCTGATCAGCTTGAAAAATGCTGTTGTCTTCTCGAGAATTGTCGTATTTCTGCAAAATCTTCATTTTAGCATCAGATTCAGCTAATGCGGTTTGCATTGCATGCATTTCCTTTCTTGTCTTTAAAGCAGCTTCAAACCTCTTTTGTTGAGCTTCAAACTCTGCTTTTCGTTGCTTTTCTTCAGCCTCTAGTTGAACCCTTCTGAAAACTTTTCTGCATGTCTCTCCGCTTCTTCCTTTTCCAATTCCAGCCTTTCCTGCAAAGCTGCGGCCTTTGCCTTTAAAGAAGCCCGCTCCATTTCTGCCTTTAATCTTACAGAAGAAGAGGATGAGACTGAGCTTCCACATTGTGATGAGGATCTACTTTTCTGTCTGATAGTCAGCCTTGATGACAAGGACCTACTATCTGCAGGTGCTACCTGTTTGTCAAAGTCCTCAGCCTGCTCAGCATGATTCAAAACATCTTTCATCCATCCCTCACAACTCCAAAAGAAGTCATCCATAGCATCATGCTTTACTTTGAATCAGTTCTTTTGATCAATCACATAATCTTCCTCATCCATGACCTTTTGCAGACCAGAGTTCAGCTCTTGAAACTCTTCTTGCAAGCCACTAAAATCAACATGAAGCTTATTTTTAACAGTGTTATCATTTGCGTCATTTTCCATTAATTGCTCAATTTGATTCTTCAGGCTTGACAACTGGGCTAGCTTAGCCCTGCGTCCTTGGATAACTCTAGCCTTGTGTTCTTCTGCAGCCTTCTTGGTCATTTTTACCGTACGTTTTTCACTATCTCGTTCATTCATAACAAGCTAAACTTCCACGTCTCATAGATGATAATGTCAACAGCACGTAGCGTTCCACTTTGTAATTCCACAGAGCAACAAATAGGCTGCCTTGTTTATTCTTTACTCATGTACTCCAGCTGCTGCCGTCCTCTTTCCACCGCATCTATTAACGAACCGTTTCCACCACGAAGTGTCATTCGTTATCCATCAAGTCCTTTTCCAAAGTGCCGTCTGTGGCTGAAATAATTCCTCATAAGTCGGATTGTTCCAAGTCAATGCGGTCCACATAGAGCCAGTTTTTTGACAAATGTTATTTTCTAATTAATGAAGCCATAAGCTTGACGCTCTCCATGTTTCCTCTTTTATCCACGTCTCCACTACAAATAAAAAAAAATAACAGACTGGATCCTCTTGATAAAGTCTAACTGTATTACTCAAAGAATAAAAACAATACAAATGTAACTTATCTATAAACAGTATAGAGTAAAGAAAATAATATGAATGAGGTCAAAAAACTGTGTGGCTCCACTCCAACTATCTGACTCACAACTGAATAGCCACACCTCGAAACTCCTTAACTGTCTAATAAACAATTCCTTATGCATGACGGTTCTTAACCAGTAAATATTCATTTAATTCTAATAAACTTGAATTATTGTCAGAAATATACACTTCCTCTATCCTAAATAAAAGTCTAAATAAACTTAAACTGAATTTAGGCTTCTACAACGGTCCTTTAGGACTCGTCATAGTGTCAGCTAATGATCAGTTTGTTGGACCTGTATGTAGGATGAACCTCTGGGGGAAAAGGACATTTTTGAATTTGGTGAACAGGAGAAACATCAAAGTTCAACACACCAACAAGATATGTACCATATGAGGGATCTCCTGATTTATCGCTCCCATCACCTGCTCTTTTATTGGCAGGTGCAGCAGACCAAGAGCGACCTGAAGCCAAGAACACCTGAGAGAAAAAAACCAGTGAGAAAACAGAACTGAAGCTGCAATTGTTCTGCAAGGACCTGACTGGACTCTCAGAGACATTTCACAAATGTTAATTTTTATTTGTTACTAAAAGGAAACTGACTCATGAAAGTTCCTGGTTGTAATCACATCTGGGTTTAATCAGAACATTTTCTTGCAGGTCTAAGGACAGATACAGGTTTTGACATAAACACAGACCAGTGCTGGAACAGAACCTAAACTCTGGTTACATTACATATTGGTGTGGTCACTCAGTCACACTTCTTTTCTGCCAGTTTTTTCTTGCGTTGCAGCGACGGCGCCAGCAGAGGAGCATCCTCGTAGTCATCAGCTGAAGTGGGTCGGTTCTTGATGCAAAGGTAACAGAAGATGCAGCCAACAGTGAGCGGGAAGCCAATCAGAAAGTAGCCGAGCACCGGAGCTTCCCTGAACACCGGCTGGCACAAAGGATGGGCAGTGAGTGTGGGCAGAGACAGGAAGTAGGAAGTGGGCTGATGATGACTCTTACCGTTAGTGTCATTCTGGTCTCGTAAACGAAGCGTCTGACACGCTGAGTGAAGTCATTTCCTCCCTGACCCTGAGGAGCAGATCACATAGAAATTAGAGACTCTCCAGTGTCTCCTGAAAACTACTCCAGCTCACCTCTACCCTGCCATCCAGAACACCATCAAGGAAGTGCAGCAGGTGACGCTCTGTTTCTATGGGGCCTGGCGGCAGGAAGTAACCATCATTGGACAGGTTAACCACAATGAAGGAGGGGACAACAGCCTCCCTGGTAAGAGCAGGAACAGACACTGTTAACGAGCTTAGCAAGCCTCAAAAGGTGGAGGTGGAGAACTAACCCCATGATGAGTCCATCAATGTACCCGCTGCCCTCCATGAAGCCAAAGTAGAACTTCCTGAATAGACAGACATAGTCAGCATTAACCTTCCGCTTCCTGTGTGCTCTCAGGAGCTTTCAGAATAAAACCTAACCTGTTGTAAGTCTCTTTGTGCTCTGTGGCCACCTTCTCCAACAGATGCTTATACCTAAACAGGTGACAGGAAACGCATCACAGCATGAAGTTTAACTGACGCGTGGATGACAGACAGTGAGGTCTCACCTGAGACTTTCTTCACACAGGTGACTCTCCTCCAGCAGAGCCAATAACACCAGTTTACCTGTAGAAGAAAGGTGGAGCCACTTCACTCAATCCTAAAAACTCAAATTTTGCAGGTTTTAGATCTTTCACTGCCCCAATACCCAGGTTCTTCAGGAACCTGCTGACCCATTCATTAACCTCCACTGTGCTCAGCAGGGAAAGGTCTGCAAGACAGGGGACCCCAAAGACCTGCACTACTCTGCAACTGCAGTCTCCCCAGCAGCCACAGAGGGTGCTGTGATTAAGTTTGTCATTGAAAATGTGTGAACCACATTCTGTCATAAATACCATACCACGGTGTTACGGATCATATGTGGAGGTTCTGATTAGGCAAGGCAAATTTATTTATAGGACATTTCAGTAGCAAGACGATTCAAAGTGCTGTACATGAAAATATAAGACATAATAGTAAAAGGACACTACAGTGGCATAAAGGTAATTAAATAACTAACGAACACAAATAATTAAGGAGAATAAAAATGAATAATTAAAATGATAAGATGATAATAAAAAAGATAAAAAAGGAAAACTTTATGATAAAATGATTGATAAGAAAATGAAAGAAAAGTTGGACTGAAAACTTAACTAATAATGTTTAGATGGCATAGTCAAAGGCCGCTCTAAACAAATTAGTTTTTAACCTTGATTTAAAGCAACTTAGGGTTTCAGCACTTTTACAGTTTTCTGGGAGTTTATTCCAGATTAGTGGAGCATAAGACAGGCAAAGCTTTCTAAAGGAAAGCTGTGGGTAAAAGATCAAGACAGCAGGAAGAAGAACTTAGTTGCTGTACAATTTCTTCTAAGATTTTGTAGTTTATTTGGTGAAATTGGGAAATGTTGTCAAAATCAGTTCTAGTTGGAGACAACTTTGGTACTGGAGTTGATGTGGATGTTCTGACTGCCTCTCTGATCTTTTGGGTTTTTTCAGTAAAGAAGTTAACAAATTCATTGCAGGTCCTGGTAGAGTGGAGTTCAGATGCTACAGTTACAGGAGGGTTTGTTAACCTGTCGACCGTGACAAATAATGCACCAGCATTGTTAATGTTTTTACTGATGATCTCAGAAAAGAAAGATTCTCTTGCATTTTTCAGTTGTAGGTTATATCTGTATAGTCTCTCTTTATAGATAATATAGTGAACCTGGAGTCCAGTCTTTCGCCACCTGCGTTCAGCTTTTCAACACTCCTTTCTTTCACTTCTGACTGGTGGAGAACTTCTCCATGGAGACATTTTCTTCCCAGAAACAATTCTCACTTTAATTGGAGCAATTGAATCAATGATGTCCAAGATTTTAGAGTGAAAGTAATCTACCAGCTCATCTACAGTGTTACAGGGCAAAGTGGAGGTACAAGAGTAAATCTGGTTAAAGGTTTCAGCAGCACCGTCCTTAAAGATGCGGTTTCTTATCAAGTCTCTTTGGCAAACTGAGTCATTGCAGATGATGCTTTCAAAAATAACAGAAAAGTGGTCAGATAGAACAACATCAGTTACAGACACCTTGGAAATGTTTAGACCCTTAGTGATGATCAAGTCTAAAATATGTCCCTGTTTGTGTGTTGCTGTTTAACATGTTGAGTCAAACCAACATTTCTAAGAGTGTCACATAAATCTATTGTACTTCTGTCTTCAGGATTGTCCATGTGAACGTTGAAGTCTCCCACCATAATTAAACAGTCATAATCAACACATATCACAGATAAAAGTTCATTAAAATCACTGATAAAGTTTGTTTTGGACTTAGGAGGCCTGTAAATGCTTCTCAAAATATTAGCATATTGTGATAAAGTTCATTATTTTCCATAATGTCATGATGAAAATTTAACATTCATATATTTTAGATTCATTGCACACTAACTGAAATATTTCAGGTCTTTTATTGTCTTAATAAGGATGATTTTGGCATACAGCTCATGAAAACCCAAAATTCCTATCTCACAAAATTAGCATATTTCATCCGACCAATAAAAGAAAAGTGTTTTTAATACAAAAAACGTCAACCTTCAAATAATCATGTACAGTTATGCACTCAATACTTGGTCGGGAATCCTTTTGCAGAAATGACTGCTTCAATGCGGCGTGGCATGGAGGCAATCAGCCGGTGGCACTGCTGAGGTCTTATGGAGGCCCAGGATGCTTCGATAGCGGCCTTTAGCTCATCCAGAGTGTTGGGTCTTGAGTCTCTCAACGTTCTCTTCACAATATCCCACAGATTCTCTATGGGGTTCAGGTCAGGAGAGTTGGCAGGCCAATTGAGCACAGTGATACCATGGTCAGTAAACCATTTACCAGTGGTTTTGGCACTGTGAGCAGGTGCCAGGTCGTGCTGAAAAATGAAATCTTCATCTCCGTAAAGCTTTTCAGCAGATGGAAGCATGAAGTGCTCCAAAATCTCCTGATAGCTAGCTGCATTGACCCTGCCCTTGATAAAACACAGTGGACCAACACCAGCAGCTGACACGGCACCCCAGACCATCACTGACTGTGGGTACTTGACACTGGACTTCTGGCATTTTGGCATTTCCTTCTCCCCAGTCTTCCTCCAGACTCTGGCACCTTGATTTCCGAATGACATGCAGAATTTGCTTTCATCCGAAAAAAGTACTTTGGACCACTGAGCAACAGTCCAGTGCTGCTTCTCTGTAGCCCAGGTCAGGCGCTTCTGCCGCTGTTTCTGGTTCAAAAGTTGCTTGACCTGGGGAATGCGGCACCTGTAGCCCATTTCCTGCACACGCCTGTGCACGGTGGCTCTGGATATTTCTACTCCAGACTCAGTCCACTGCTTCCGCAGGTCCCCCAAGGTCTGGAATCGGCCCTTCTCCACAATCTTCCTCAGGGTCCGGTCACCTCTTCTCGTTGTGCAGCGTTTTCTGCCACACTTTTTCCTTCCCACAGACTTCCCACTGAGGTGCCTTGATACAGCACTCTGGGAACAGCCTATTCGTTCAGAAATGTCTTTCTGTGTCTTACCCTCTTGCTTGAGGGTGTCAATAGTGGCCTTCTGGACAGCAGTCAGGTCGGCAGTCTTACCCATGATTGGGGTTTTGAGTGATGAACCAGGCTGGGAGTTTTAAAGGCCTCAGGAATCTTTTGCAGGTGTTTAGAGTTAACTCGTTGATTCAGATGATTAGGTTCATAGCTCGTTTAGAGACCCTTTTAATGATATGCTAATTTTGTGAGATAGGAATTTTGGGTTTTCATGAGCTGTATGCCAAAATCATCCGTATTAAGACAATAAAAGACCTGAAATATTTCAGTTAGTGTGCAATGAATCTAAAATATATGAATGTTAAATTTTCATCATTACATTATGGAAAATAATGAACTTTATCACAATATGCTAATATTTTGAGAAGGACCTGTATTCAAGAACATGGTTCGGACCGGGCTCTTTACCCAGAGAGCCAAATATTCAAAAGAGTCAAATTTGCCCAGAAATACTTTTTTACACTCTAATAAATCTTTAAACAAAGTGGCCCCTCCACCTTTTCTTTGCTGTCTGCTCTCACAAAGAAAATAGTAGTTTGGAGGCGTCGCCTCTATCAGAATGGGAGCTTCATTAAATTCATGTAAACATGTTTCTGTTAAAAACAGAACATCAAGATCATGGTCAGTAATGAAGTCATTGATTAAAAATGATTTTCCTGACAGAGATCTAATGTTCAATAAAGTCAGTTTATATGACTTAGTTGCTGATATTAACTCTGTGTCTGGTTGTATCTGACAGTTTATGGCTTTCATTGATTGTTTATTACTGTCTCTTATCCTTTTAGCTTTGTTCTTTCTGTCACATATAAGCACAGAGATTTTACAACTATCTCCTATTAGGGGCCCAAGTTTTTCCTGGACATGATCATTTCTGATAGAGTTACCACTGGGGCCCAGACTGTATCACAGAGAAGTGATTTGATGGTCCTGATTAGGAGGAGATAGATTAAGAGGTGGTGGAGGTCTGCGGCATTTGGAAGATGTTGGTTTAGTAGCAGGGCCTCGGCCACGGGGGGTGTTGAATGGAGAAGATGTCAGCGCCATTTGGGACCCGATCTTAAAAACGTCTTCCATGTTGTCAGTGAAATCCAGAAAAGCAAGAACTGGGTTCAGTAGAGAGATGGTAGAGTTCTGTGAGGTTGGGGTCTGGGGTGAGGGTGTTTAACGGAGGGGGGTCCACTTCTCCTGTGGATTTCGACGGGGAGACCTTCTGTGATGACCTCTCTTTCTCAGCCCACTGGTTGATTGTTTCTGCTGGAGCTGTTGGAGGCAGCGTTATCATTGTTGTTGATACTCCATGTTCTCTGCTGAAGGTCGAAGCTGCTGGCGGATTATTTACTGAATAGAAGAGATCAGATGTGAGACGTCTGACTCCCGGCTTGTTCTAGCAGAAACCATCCTGCTTGAAGAGTTGTCTTTTTTCCCAAACAATATTAAAGTTGTCGATGAAGTTCACATGTGTGGTGGCACATGTTTTTTTCAACCATTTATTAATCATCAGAAGTCTGGAAAAAATCTAATCTCCACAGAAGATCGGTGCAAAGTGTCCGCTGAGAAACACCTTGATACTGAGACCTCCAACTTTATTCAGCAGACGAATAAAATCCTCCTTCTTCAATACTTCTGATGTTTTCTTAGCTATGTCATTCATGGGTCCAAAGTGTACGACAATGTTTTCGAGGATCAGGAGGGGTTTGTGTGATTGCCAGAATATTCTCTGAGATATCGGACACCACGTTACTGGTACCAATCATAATTTCTGTGTTTTTCTTGTTGCAGAAGTTTTTGATCCCATTCACAGCTGTGTTGCCCACTATTATTTTGTTTGCTGGCTGAGTCGTTAAGATTAATTGATTCATCACTCTTCCTTCTCCTTCCATCACCTGACTCATCAAGTTCTGGTCTGGTTCTGGTCTTATAGTGAGACCTCATCCATGGCTCGGCCAAGGAAAGAGAACCCACTAGGACACGGCTCACCGAGAGATGCAAAGTCCAAGTCTGGCTTCTAGGTCTTGGTCAGAAACAGAAGTCCAGGTTTCTGGATTGTGGATAGTGGTTCAGCAATAATCATTTATTAATTACTGGAAGAACATTTTACAGTGCAGATATATGCTGGCAACCAGCAGCGGCAGGACCATACACAGGAGCCATCATACCAGAAGACCCAACAGTACCGTGTACTGGGACCGCCTGAGGAAAAACTCTGAGGCTGCTTTACCTGACCATTGGATATGATTTACAATGTTATTTAACCCTGGTCCTCCAGGCACACTGTCGTGTATGTTTTAGATGTTTTCCTGCTTCAGCACACCTGATTTTAGTTGATGAGTGATTAACAGGCTTTTGCTGAATGTCAGTCACCTGAATCAGGTGTGTTAAAGCAGGGAAACATCTAAAACTTGCAGACAGTGCACCTTGAAGACCAGGGTTCAAAACAATGGACTAACAATGTGGGCTACATTGATAATTGGCGAACATTTTGGGGAAAACCTGGTTTGATCCGGAGAGACGGCATCCATCCCACTTTGGATGGAGCTGCTCTTCTTTCTAGGAATCTGGCCGAATTTATTAGTTCTCCAGAACTCTGACAACCCAGGGTTCAGACCAGGAAGCAGGGTCATAGTTTAACACTCCTCTCTGCAGCTTCTGTACTGCTACCCACCCATTACCCTATTAAGACAGTGTCTCGCCCACGGCCAAAATGTAATAGATTAAAATATAATCTAAAAGGAGGAAATCAGGAAAATCTCATAAAAATAAACACAACTCAGACTAAAAATAAAACAATTAAATGTGGCTTACTGAACATAAGATCTCTCTCTTCAAAGACTTTGCTAGTTAGTGACCTGATTTGTGACAATCAGATTGATTTATTTTGCCTCACAGAAACCTGGCTGCAGCAAGAGGATTATGTTACTATAAATGAGTCAACTCCTACTAATTATTTAAATTTTCACATTCCTTGAAATACTGGGTGAGGAGGAGGAGTAGCAACCATCTTTCAGTCTGATTTATTGATTAGCCCCAGACCAATCAATAGCTACAACTCTTTTGAATATTTAATCCTTAGTTTTCCTCATCCAAATTGCAAAGCACTAAAACCTCTTCTGTTTGTTGTTTTGTACCGTCCACCAGGCCCTTACTCTCAATTTTTAGATCAGTTTTCAGACCTTTTATCTGATTTAGTGTTAAATACAGATAAAGTTATTATAGTTGGGGATTTTAACATTCATGTAGACGCTGAAAGTGATAGCCTAAATATAGCATTTAATGCTATCTTAGACTCAATTGGCTTTGATCAAAACATTAACAAACCTACCCACCTTTGTCTTCATTCTCTGGACCTTGTGTTGACATATGGCATTGAGTGTAAAGACATAACAATATTCTCTCGTAACCCTGTCCTGTCTGACCATTTCTTAATAACCTTTGAGTTCAATTTAACCGAGTACTCCACACCTGAAATTAAATTTCATTGTAGTAGATCATTATCAGATGCTGTAACAACCTTTAAAGAATCTGTTCCACTTTTGATTTCCTCATTGTCACAGAAAAACACAGTGGAGGGCAATAATTTTGTTTCTTCCCCTTCACAAATTGATTCTCTTGTTCATAGTGTTTCTTCATCATTGCGTGATGCATTAGACAATGCAGCCCCCTTGAAAAAGAAGGTAATTATTCATAGGAGGCTAGCTCCATGGTTTAATTCAGAGCAGCGTACTTTAAAGCACAATGTTAGAAAATTGGAGAGAAAATGGCGCTCTACACACCTAGAGGATTCCTACTTAATCTGGAAAAATAGCCTACTGTTGTATAAAAAGACACTTCACCAAGCTAGAACAGCTTATTTCTCATCAATAATAGAAGAGAACAAGAATAATCCTAGGTTTCTCTTTAGTACAGTTGCTAAACTTACACAGAGTCATAGCTCTGTTGAGCCATCCATTCCCTTAGCTCTTAGCAGTCATGACTTTATGGGATTCTTCTTAAATAAAATTGATTCTATTAAAAATAAAATCTTTGACATACTCCCGAAGATAATTACTTCATCCTCAGCAAGTGAGACAACATTGGAAATAACTGCAGAACCTGATTTGTGTTTGGACTGTTCTGATCCTGTGGAGCTTCCTGAGTTATCAGAAATATTAGCTTCATCTAAACCTTCAACTTGTATGTTAGACCCAATCCCAACCAAATTATTTAAGGAAGTGTTCCCTCTGATTACCAGCCCCATTTTAGATATGATTAATCTATCTTTAGTAAATGGATCAGAACCACAGCCTTTTAAGGTAGCTGTAATTAAACCTTTACTTAAGAAACTTTCGCTTGATCGAGATGACTTAATAAATTACAGACCTATATCCAATCTTCCATTCT
Organism: Girardinichthys multiradiatus; assembly: GCF_021462225.1. Lineage (NCBI taxonomy): Eukaryota > Metazoa > Chordata > Actinopteri > Cyprinodontiformes > Goodeidae > Girardinichthys > Girardinichthys multiradiatus. The sequence continues at coordinate 45,986,210 of NC_061799.1, forward strand.
TATCTAAAATTCTTGAGAAAATAGTTGCTAATCAAATGTGTGAACATTTATACAGCAATGACCTGTTTGAAGAGTTTCAGTCAGGTTTCAGAGCTCATCATAGCACTGAAACAGCTCTGCTGAAAGTCACTAATGATATTCTTATGGCCTCAGATAATGGACTTGTGTCTGTTCTGGTTCTGTTAGATCTCAGTGCTGCATTTGATCCAGTCGACCATAATATTCTCTTAGAAAGGCTGGAATATGCTGTAGGGATCAGGGGAACAGCACTAGGCTGGTTTAAATCTTATCTGTCTGACAGATTCCAGTTTGTTCATGTAAATGATAAATCATCTTTAAACTCCAGGGTTAATTGTGGAGTACCACAGGGTTCAGTACTTGGGCCAATTCTCTTTACTATATATATGCTTCCAATAGGTCAAATTATTAGGCAGCATGGGATAAATTTTCACTGTTACGCTGATGATACTCAGCTTTACTTATCCATAAATCCTGATGAACCCAACCAGTTAGATAGACTACAAGCATGTCTTGAAGATTAAAAACTTGGATGACTTTAAATTTTTTGCTTCTAAATTCAGACAAGACAGAAGTTGTCGTCTTTGGACCGGAGTCTTTATAAAAGAAACTGCTTAGTCAATCACTTAACCTGGATGGCATTAAATTGACCTCCAGTAATAAAGTAAAAACCTTGGTGTAATCTTTGACTAGGACATGTCATTTAAATCCCATATTAAACAGGTTTCTAGGATTTCCTTCTTTCACCTCCAGAACATTGCCAAAATTAGAAATATCCTGTCCAGGAGTGACGCTGAAAAACTAGTCCATGCATTTGTTACTTCAAGGCTGGACTATTCTAATTCTTTACTATCAGGATGTCCACAAAATGCAGTTAAAAGCCTTCAGCTGATTCAAAATGCTGCTCCTTTAGTTATCAGGCTCCTCTCCTGTGGAACCAGCTCCCAGTTTTAGTCCGTGAGGCAGACACCCTGTCTACTTTTAAGGCTAGGCTTAAAACTTTCCTTTTTGATAAAGCTTATAGTTAGAGTGGCTTAGTTTATCCTGAGCTATCTCTGTAGTTATGCTGCTATAGGCTTAGGCTGCTGGAGGACATAATGACCACTTTCACTCTCTTTGCTACATTCTCATACTGCTCTCTAATTCTGCATTATTTGCTGTTATTTCAGCTTTTAACTTTGTTCTCTCTATTCTCTTCCTAGAAGCTACACCTGGCCTGACTCTGTATCTACCTGTGACACCTTTCTGGAGAGGGGAATCGACCAAGCTTCTGCTGGCAACAACTTAATGCTCACCTTCTACAGATGATCCACATAGCCCTGTCTTTTAGTGTTTAACCCTTTCTCTCTCCTAGACATGGCTACTGACTGAGCTTCTACTGTGACTAACTCTATGTTCTCTCTTTCAGACTCTAACCTTGAAAACTGGCTCAGAGTTTATCTGTTCTTTCTTTCTAGATGAAACGAAACGACTAAAGGAGCTACATCCATTAACATTTACTTTTCCTTCCCATAGAAAGTACTCCTGGATCAGTGCTTCTGTGTTCTTTTTGTGTCTCTGCTCTGTTCTCTCAAACCCCCAGTCGGTCGTGGCAGATGGCCGCTCACACTGAGCCTGGTTCTGGTTCTGCTGGAGGTTTCTTCCTGTTAAAAGGGAGTTTTTCCTCTCCACTGTCGCTACATGCATGCTCAGTATGAGGGATTGCTGCAAAGTCAACACCAGTGACTGTCCACTGTCTCTACATGCTCATCCAGGAGGAGTGAATGCTGCAAGTCACTGACTGGATGCAATCTGCTGGGTTTCCTTAGATAGAAAAACTTTTTATCAGATTTGAATAAATAACTGAATCTGACTGAACTGTTCAATAGTTACGATTAATTGGAATGTATGAACCTGACTGTTGTGAAGAACCTTGAGACAACATGTGTTGTGAATTGGCGCTATATAAATAAACTAAATTGAATTTAAATGAATTAACATACTGACAGATTATGTTCTATTAACCTCACAGAAAACATTTCCTTCTTAAAAACTGACGAATTAATATTTGCTCTGAGCCTGAATCATGTCAACCCTCTGAGCTCCATTCAATTCAGTTTTATTTATATAGATAAAAAGTTTTTCTATCTAAGGAAACCCAGCAGATTGCATCCAGTCAGTGACTTGCAGCATTCACTCCTCCTGGATGAGCATGTAGAGACAGTGGACAGTCACTGGTGTTGACTTTGCAGCAATCCCTCATACTGAGCATGCATGTAGCGACAGTGGAGAGGAAAAACTCCCTTTTAACAGGAAGAAACCTCCAGCAGAACCAGAACCAGGCTCAGTGTGAGCGGCCATCTGCCACGACCGACTGGAGGTTAGAGAGAACAGAGCAGAGACACAAAGAGAACAAAGAAGCACTGATCCAGGAGTACTTTCTATGGGAAGGAAAAGTAAATGTTAATGGATGTAGCTCCTTTAGTCGTTTCATCTAGAAAGAAAGAACAGATAAACTCTGATCCAGTTTTCAAGGTTAGAGTCTGAAAGAGAGCACATAGAGTTAGTTACAGTAGAAGCTCAGTCAGTAGCCATGTCTAGGAGAGCGAAAGGGTTAAACACTGAAAGACAGGGCCATGTGGATCATCTGTAGAAGGTGAGCATTAAGTTGTTGCCAGCAGAAGCTTGGATATAATAGCAGGCTTTGGGTAGCAGGATTTTTTCTTCCTCTTAGTTTTTTATTTGTTGAGTTAAACCTGGTGTCAGACGTCTACTTAAGCTGACTAAAACATCTGACAGAGGATGTCAGATGTTCAACACTGTGTGGCTACATGCTCAGGGAACCTTCCAGAATATCTGGAGGTCCTTGTGAGTTCAGCACCAACCTAACAGGGTTATAAGACAAGCTGAGCATGTGGAGAATCAGGCATCTGGACTGAGTGACCAACACAGAATCCGGTCAGAAACAGCCTCAGCTCTAAAACATTGAGTCTTCCTGTGTGAGATGACATCATGCTGTTAGAGGTGTGCTGCTGTTACCTGACTCCCCCATGGCATACAGAGTGTAGCTGTCAATCAGAAAGACGTTCGGGAAGCGTTCTCTTTTGATCCATGACTTAAGTTCTCCGTCTTGTTCCTCTGAAACACAGAAGACTCCGGTGGGTCTGAGTCCACCTGAGGATCACTCACAAACTCACACCTGGAGGAATCTAAGGTGATGTCATCTAATCAGGTAACACCTCTTCAAATGTGGATCAGTCACATCACTGGTGTTAGATTCACAGCTTGACCAACATGTCTTACTGTCATAAATGAAGTGGGTCCCATCCTTAAAAAGCAGCACAGCTGGCAGAGAAGTCAGGGTCAGCTCCTGAAACAAGGTCAGAGGTCAACAGCAGTCTCTGAAAACATCTGATAACCAAACAAACCAACGTTCCTCAGGGTGTCCCACCTTTGGTAGAACCTCTCTACTGGCAGAGAAGAAGTATGTGTGGACAATTAGTTCCTCCGCTGCAGCTGTCAAATTTCCCTGCAAACACACATCAGTTATGGCTCCAAAATGGGGTTCTGAATGGGTTTAAATGGTTCTAGTGGGAACAAACAGAAACCTTCTACAAGAACAGAGGTCTGTGGTCAATCTTAAGCTGCTGGCCCTGTTTCCTGTCTTGGTGTGTATGTTGGTTCAGGACACACACACTTTGGTGTGTGTAGTGTGTGTGCGTAGTGTGTGTAGTATATGTGTGTGTGAGCACCTTGAGCTCTGATGTTGCTCCTACGTAAACAACAATGACATCATGGCGGTTGATGGCATGTTGGAAGAGGCGCGTACTGCTTAGAGAACGAACCAGCGGCCTAAACGACATCACAGACTGGCATCTTACTAACGTCACTGTGACATCACTGCATGCTAATAGTTATTATTTTTATCGAAAGATTGTCATGATCATGTTCCAAACTCACCCTGAAACCCGGTCAGCAAAGTCCAAAATTCCATCTTTGGTCCTTGATCCTGGATAGTTATACTTCACATTGTTCTTCAACCTGGAGAGAGAACAGAGCTGTAGAAACAATGAGATCATACGGGCTTCCTGCAAGGTATGACCACTTCCAGGTATGTTTTTATGTAAGCAAGTAAGTGTGAAAACAAAGTGACCCTGCAGCGCATTAAGGAGGACTTTGACAAGAACAACCCACAAAATATGTGGAAGTGATATTGTACTATTGCTATATAATAGGAACTATAATAAACCATTTGTCTTTTGTTTTGTTTTTACAGATTTATATTTCAGACTGACCAGAATTTATTTAAAGTTTACCAGCCTACAAGTATTTTCAATAGTCTTATCATTTAAAATAACAGGATAACAGGAAAGATTAGGGACTTTCTCTGCAACTGGCCTCAGTTGGTGAAAATGGGGAGCTGGACAAGTCCCATACAGGTTCTGAACATGGGCACACCGCAGGGCTGTGTGATCGGCCTGCCTTGTTCACTCTCTTTACTAACATGACTGCTCTGTCATTCACGTCATGAAGTTTATGGACGACACCACCATGGCGGGGCTTATATTGGACAGTGATGAGACTCTCTACAGAATAGGAGATCCAGCACTTGACACAATAGTGTTTAGAGAATAACCTCACCTTGGACACCAGCAAGAACAAAGAAGTCATTGTGAACTATAGGAGGTCCAGGAAGACAGAACACACGCTTCTCTTCATACATGTGGAGGCGGTAGATTGTGCATATAACATCCAGTGAAATCTGACCTGACCTGGTCTCTGAACACATCACACTTGGTCAGGTAAGCCCAACAAAGGCTTTTCTTCCTCAGGAAGCTAAAATGGACTGCACTTGCGTCTCGGCTGCCTCTGAACCCCTGCAGACCGACAGTAGATAGCATTCTCTGTCTTAGCATGACAGTGTGGTACAGCAGATGAACAGTACAAGAAATAACTTGGCCCTGGTGGTAAAAACAGCACAGGAGATTGTAGAAAGTCCACTTCCAAATCTAGACTTGGTATATGGGACAGATCCAGAAGAAGACAAGATGTATCGCTGATGACCACACCTTTCTAGGCAATGGACTTTTTATACTGCTCCATCTCTCAGTCTGCACCACCAGACTGAGAGATGAATTCCTCTTTAGAGCTGCAAAATCCACCCAGCCCACCATCCCTGCCTACCTGTTGACACCTGTCAGCCACAGACCGAACCCCACCCCCTCATAAACAACACAACAGATGTTAAGTCTGGTCTAGAGTTAGCTTGCTGGCCTTTCTGATGTGTGGCGTTCATGAAGCCGGGAGTCACCCAAAGACACTTCATTTTGTGTGAGCACATACGGTCAGCAATAGATTCTTGAGCTACAGCGTGGACAGAGACACCAGAGACACCTGGACTATGTTTTTAATTTGAGTCCTGAGTGTCAGCGATTAAATAATCACCTATAGGTTAAGGCTCTCAGGCCACATTCAGACTGACTCAGTTACTGTTGTATCAGGACTGCAAGAAAATAATATTATTATTATTACTATGATGAAGCAGGGTTTAGTCCAACTACATATTCCATAATGCACCACAGCCACTCCCTCCTACTGCTCAGCATGGCCACTGACTTTTAGCTACCATCTCCCTGAACAGTAGGGTTGTAAAACAGGTGGGATGCAGAGTATCTGTGAGTTGACACTGGATGTTCTGGTCCAAATGGATTGCTGTAAACTCAGTGATTCTATGCAATCAGCGGAGTCTCCTGAGATACAACACTCTTTACCAATCGGAATGACAAAATGAACTTGACCACAGTTTTTCATAAGTAGGACCCAGTTGGAGTGTGAAATGCTGTAGAAATGAAGTGAACAGACGGTTGACCTGTGGACAGCAGAGCTTCTGAGGAAATCCACGATCACAGTACAGGTCCCTCTCAAAATATTAGCATATTGTGATAAAGTTCATTATTTTCCATAATGTCATGATGAAAATTTAACATTCATATATTTTAGATTCATTGCACACTAACTGAAATATTTCAGGTCTTTTATTGTCTTAATACGGATGATTTTGGCATACAGCTCATGAAAACCCAAAATTCCTATCTCACAAAATTAGCATATTTCATCCGACCAATAAAAGAAAAGTGTTTTTAATACAAAAAACGTCAACCTTCAAATAATCATGTAGAGTTATGCACTCAATACTTGGTCGGGAATCCTTTTGCAGAAATGACTGCTTCAATGCGGCGTGGCATGGAGGCAATCAGCCTGTGGCACTGCTGAGGTCTTATGGAGGCCCAGGATGCTTCGATAGCGGCCTTTAACTCATCCAGAGTGTTGGGTCTTGAGTCTCTCAACGTTCTCTTCACAATATCCCACAGATTCTCTATGGGGTTCAGGTCAGGAGAGTTGGCAGGCCAATTGAGCACAGTGATACCATGGTCAGTAAACCATTTACCAGTGGTTTTGGCACTGTGAGCAGGTGCCAGGTCGTGCTGAAAAATGAAATCTTCATCTCCATAAAGCTTTTCAGCAGATGGAAGCATGAAGTGCTCCAAAATCTCCTGATAGCTAGCTGCATTGACCCTGCCCTTGATAAAACACAGTGGACCAACACCAGCAGCTGACACGGCACCCCAGACCATCACTGACTGTGGGTACTTGACACTGGACTTCTGGCATTTTGGCATTTCCTTCTCCCCAGTCTTCCTCCAGACTCTGGCACCTTGATTTCTGAATGACATGCAGAATTTGCTTTCATCCGAAAAAAGTACTTTGGACCACTGAGCAACAGTCCAGTGCTGCTTCTCTGTAGCCCAGGTCAGGCGCTTCTGCTGCTGTTTCTGGTTCAAAAGTGGCTTGACCTGGGGAATGCGGCACCTGTAGCCCATTTCCTGCACACGCCTGTGCACGGTGGCTCTGGATGTTTCTACTCCAGACTCAGTCCACTGCTTCCGCAGGTCCTCCAAGGTCTGGAATCGGCCCTTCTCCACAATCTTCCTCAGGGTCCGGTCACCTCTTCTCGTTGTGCAGCGTTTTCTGCCACACTTTTTCCTTCCCACAGACTTCCCACTGAGGTGCCTTGATACAGCACTCTGGGAACAGCCTATTCGTTCAGAAATTTCTTTCTGTGTCTTACCCTCTTGCTTGAGGGTGTCAATAGTGGCCTTCTGGACAGCAGTCAGGTCGGCAGTCTTACCCATGATTGGGGTTTTGAGTGATGAACCAGGCTGGGAGTTTTAAAGGCCTCAGGAATCTTTTTCAGGTGTTTAGAGTTAACTCGTTGATTCAGATGATTAGGTTCATAGCTCGTTTAGAGACCCTTTTAATGATATGCTAATTTTGTGAGATAGGAATTTTGGGTTTTCATGAGCTGTATGCCAAAATCATCCGTATTAAGACAATAAAAGACCTGAAATATTTCAGTTAGTGTGCAATGAATCTAAAATATATGAATGTTACATTTTCATCATGACATTATGGAAAATAATGAACTTTATCACAATATGCTAATTTTTTGAGAAGGACCTGTATGTAAACAAAGAGCATTTCTACACAAAACCCAAGGAAAATGAAAAACGCATGTAACTGGCTGACACAGAGTGATGTCAGAATGGGAACTTACATGAGGATGGCAGGATAATTTCGGACTTTGAACTCTTTGGCCAAAGCTGTGGGAGAACCGAGACAGATCATAAAACAGATGACAGAATCTCCAACTAGGATTTAGTGCATATTTTTATTTTAAAGGTACAGACCAGTGTTGGCTGTAGCATCTGATTTGCCAACGCGAATCGGTGAACCAAGACTCCGGAGTTCTGATCCAATCTTGTGCCATACAGGATCCAGCTGTTTGCAGAAGGAACACCAGGGGGCGTAAAACTGAGGACACAGGAAATCAGAGTAATGAGACTACTGACAGGGTAATCAGAGTACACTAATAAGTCAGAAAGAGTAAAAGTACCTGGATGAGCCAGATCTCATCTGGTTCTTTTGTTTCCATGAAGCTGAAAACAGATGATAAGTGTCAGACTTAGTAATAAACATTCATGGGACAGGTGATGGTGAAAGGTGATCTGTGAAGCAGGCTCAGCCAGGTGGTCTGAGCTCCAGAGGAGAGAACTGGGTCAGCTGTGGGGCGGCAGGAGGAAACTGGATCACCGTCAGAAGAATGATGGTGAGAGAACCTGCTCAGATCAGAATCTGTTAGTTTGGATCCTCGGTTGGCCAAAGTCATGAGAAGTACAGAGCTTCAGAAAGTATACATACCCCTAAAACGTCTCCACATGTTGTCCCCTTCCTACCACAACACATACATTGCGCATCACCCTGAACACACCCTTTCCAAAGTGAAACAAGGTGGTGGCAGCATCATGCTATGGGACAGGGAAGCTGGTCAGAGTTGAAGGGAAAATGGAAGGAGCTAAATTCATTACAATCTTTAAAAGAAACCCTGTTAGATGCTGCAGAACACCTGAGACTCGGGTGGAGGTTCACCTTCCAGCAGGTTAACCATCCATAAAATGGGATGGTGTCATTTGTGGGTTAGAATGGCCTAGTAAAAGTCTAGACCTGCATCCAACTGAGTGCTGTGCCAAGACTTGAAAATTTACCACAGATGTTTCCCCCCCAATTTGACTGAGCTTGAGCTGTTCAGCAAAGAAGAATCAACAAAAAGTTCTGTCTGTAGATGTTCAAAGTTGGTGGCAACAAACCTTGAAACACCTGGAGCTGGACTTGCAGACAAAGGTGTTTCAACAGAGTTCTGACTCAGTGGGGATGAATAGAATAAAATAGAATAGAATAGAAATATCCTTTATTGTCCCACAGTGGGGAAATCTAAGTGTACCAGCAGGAAAGTGAAAGGCACATAAAAGCCAACAGCTTCACACAGAGATAGAAATATAGCCTACCAAATTCCTACATTTCTCACGCTTTCTGCCATGGCGCCATGGAACGAGGAGGAGGAGCAAACTTGCTTTGGAACGCGCAAAAATAAATGAAGGTGGCATGTAAGGCCATTAAACCAGACTAGGGACGAAGAGGGAGAATACACCTGTCAGTGCGGCCAGAGAAGGAGAGTGACAAAATAAAAAATCAGAATATCTCCGCACAAATAAGCATTTTAACGGCACAAAGCAGGACAAATGAAGCACTAAACGCTCAGCCGATTTACTGAACACATAGAGTCAATCACAGTAGAAGTTCAGCCAGTAGCTATAGAGCACATAGAGTTAGGCTGAGCTTCTACTGTAACTAACTCTATGTTCTCTCTTTCAGACTCTAACCTTGAAAACTGGATCAGAGTTTATCTGTTCTTTCTTTCTAGATGAAACGACTAAAGGAGCTACATCCATTAACATTTACTTTTCCTTCCCATAGAAAGTACTCCTGGATCAGTGCTTCTTTGTTCTCTTTGTGTCTCTGCTCTGTTCTCTCAAACCTCCAGTGGGTCGTGGCAGATGGCCGTTCACACTGAACCTGGTTCTGGTTCTGCTGGAGGTTTCTTCCTGTTAAAAGGGAGTTTTTCCTCTCCACTGTCGCTACATGCATGCTCAGTATGAGGGATTGCTGCAAAGTCAACACCAGTGACTGTCCACTGTCTCTACATGCTCATCCAGGAGGAGTGAATGCTGCAAGTCACTGACTGGATGCAATCTGCTGGGTTTCCTTAGATAGAAAAACTTTTTATCCAATTTGAACAATAAAGTGATAATTTGGATCAACTGAATGTGTTTAACTTGGAATCTGACTTCATGATTACATTGAGTAGATTGTTGCTGCCTTGAGTTGATGTGTTGTGAATTGGCACTGTCCAACTGAACTGTAGTCTACATATTGTAGTCTTGTTCTGTTCTGATGTTCTGTTGGACCCTGTCATCATGTTTCCCACATGTTAAACATATTTTCAGTGAATATAAACAGTGTATGTATGAACAGGACAAGTTTTAACCAATTCTGTGTTCAACAGGAGAACCTGCTGGTCCAAACCAGTGTGATCAATCCTGTCTTGTGTTAGAGCAGGTTCTACACACAAAACCTCTGGCTGGACTGATCTGTTCCTGGTCCACCGTCTAGAACTCTGACAAGTCAATTTTTTGATCTGACTTACGTGTCATCTAGTTCCTCCACGAATGCTGACCCTGATGTGATCGACACCAGGAGCAGAACTGAAGACACAGAGAACAAATGTTAACAGAACCGGCACCACCTTCTATTGTTGTCTGGTTCTGTTCCTGTCTGGTTCTATTGTTGTCTGGTTCTGTTTCTGTCTGGTTCTATTGTTGTCTGGTTCTGTTTCTGTCTGGTTCTATTGTTGTCTGGTTCTGTTTCTGTCTGGTTCTATTGTTGTCTGGTTCTGTTCCTGTCTGGTTCTATTGTTGTCTGGTTTTCTTCCTGTTTGGTTCTATTGTTGTCTGGTTCTGTTCCTGTCTGGTTCTATTGTTGTCTGGTTCTGTTCCTGTTTGGTTCTATTGTTGTCTGGTTTTCTACCTGTTTGGTTCTATTGTTGTTTGGTTCTGTTCCTGTCTGGTTCTATTGTTGTGTGGTTTTCTTCCTGTTTGGTTCTATTGTTGTCTGGTTTTCTTCCTGTTTGGTTCTATTGTTGTCTGGTTCTGTTCCTGTCTGGTTCTATTGTTGTCTGCTCCTGATCCTGTTTGGTTCTATTGTTGTCTGGTTCTGTTCCTGTCTGGTTCTATTGTTGTCTGGTTCTGTTCCTGTCTGGTTCTATTGTTGTCTGGTTCTGTTCCGGTCTGGTTCTATTGTTGTCTGGTTTTCTTCCTGTTTGGTTCTATTGTTGTCTGGTTTTCTTCCTGTTTGGTTCTATTGTTGTCTGGTTCTGTTCCTGTTTGGTTCTATTGTTGTCTGGTTCTGTTCCTGTCTGGTTCTATTGTTGTCTGGTTCTGTTCCGGTCTGGTTCTATTGTTGTCTGCTCCTGATCCTGTTTGGTTCTATTGTTGTCTGGTTCTGTTCCTGTCTGGTTCTATTGTTGTCTGGTTCTGTTCCTGTCTGGTTCTATTGTTGTCTGGTTCTGTTCCTGTCTGGTTCTATTGTTGTCTGGTTCTGTTCCGGTCTGGTTCTATTGTTGTCTGGTTTTCTTCCTGTTTGGTTCTATTGTTGTCTGGTTTTCTTCCTGTTTGGTTCTATTGTTGTCTGGTTCTGTTCCTGTTTGGTTCTATTGTTGTCTGGTTTTCTTCCTGTTTGGTTCTATTGTTGTCTGGTTTTCTTCCTGTTTGGTACTATTGTTGTCTGGTTCTGTTCCGGTCTGGTTCTATTGTTGTCTGCTCCTGATCCTGTTTGGTTCTATTGTTGTCTGGTTCTGTTCCTGTCTGGTTCTATTGTTGTCTGGTTCTGTTCCTGTCTGGTTCTATTGTTGTCTGGTTCTGTTCCTGTCTGGTTCTATTGTTGTCTGGTTCTGTTCCGGTCTGGTTCTATTGTTGTCTGGTTTTCTTCCTGTTTGGTTCTATTGTTGTCTGGTTTTCTTCCTGTTTGGTTCTATTGTTGTCTGGTTTTGTTCCTGTCTGGTTCTATTGTTGTCTGGTTCTGTTCCTGTTTGGTTCTATTGTTGTCTGGTTTTCTTCCTGTTTGGTTCTATTGTTGTCTGGTTCTGTTCCTGTCTGGTTCTATTGTTGTCTGGTTCTGTTCCTGTTTGGTTCTATTGTTGTCTGGTTTTCTACCTGTTTGGTTCTATTGTTGTTTGGTTCTGTTCCTGTCTGGTTCTATTGTTGTGTGGTTTTCTTCCTGTTTGGTTCTATTGTTGTCTGGTTTTCTTCCTGTTTGGTTCTATTGTTGTCTGGTTCTGTTCCTGTCTGGTTCTATTGTTGTCTGCTCCTGATCCTGTTTGGTTCTATTGTTGTCTGGTTCTGTTCCTGTCTGGTTCTATTGTTGTCTGGTTTTCTACCTGTTTGGTTCTATTGTTGTTTGGTTCTGTTCCTGTCTGGTTCTATTGTTGTGTGGTTTTCTTCCTGTTTGGTTCTATTGTTGTCTGGTTTTCTTCCTGTTTGGTTCTATTGTTGTCTGGTTCTGTTCCTGTCTGGTTCTATTGTTGTCTGGTTCTGTTCCTGTTTGGTTCTATTGTTGTCTGGTTTTCTACCTGTTTGGTTCTATTGTTGTTTGGTTCTGTTCCTGTCTGGTTCTATTGTTGTGTGGTTTTCTTCCTGTTTGGTTCTATTGTTGTCTGGTTTTCTTCCTGTTTGGTTCTATTGTTGTCTGGTTCTGTTCCTGTCTGGTTCTATTGTTGTCTGCTCCTGATCCTGTTTGGTTCTATTGTTGTCTGGTTCTGTTCCTGTCTGGTTCTATTGTTGTCTGGTTCTGTTCCTGTCTGGTTCTATTGTTGTCTGGTTCTGTTCCGGTCTGGTTCTATTGTTGTCTGGTTTTCTTCCTGTTTGGTTCTATTGTTGTCTGGTTTTCTTCCTGTTTGGTTCTATTGTTGTGTGGTTTTCTTCCTGTTTGGTTCTATTGTTGTCTGGTTCTGTTCCTGTTTGGTTCTATTGTTGTCTGGTTTTCTTCCTGTTTGGTTCTATTGTTGTCTGGTTTTCTTCCTGTTTGGTTCTATTGTTGTCTGGTTCTGTTCCGGTCTGGTTCTATTGTTGTCTGGTTCTGTTCCGGTCTGGTTCTATTGTTGTCTGGTTTTCTTCCTGTTTGGTTCTATTGTTGTCTGGTTCTGTTCCTGTTTGGTTCTATTGTTGTCTGGTTCTGTTCCTGTCTGGTTCTATTGTTGTCTGGTTTTCTTCCTGTTTGGTTCTATTGTTGTCTGGTTCTGTTCCTGTCTGGTTCTATTGTTGTCTGGTTCTGTTCCTGTCTGGTTCTATTGTTGTCTGGTTTTCTTCCTGTTTGGTTCTATTGTTGTCTGGTTTTCTTCTTGTTTGGTTCTATTGTTGTCTGGTTCTGTTCCTGTCTGGTTCTATTGTTGTCTGGTTCTGTCCCTGTCTGGTTCTATTGTTGTCAGGTTCTGTTCCTGTCTGGTTCTATTGTTGTCTGGTTCTGTTCCTGTCTGGTTCTATTGTTGTCTGGTTTTCTTCCTGTTTGGTTCTATTGTTGTCTGGTTTTCTTCTTGTTTGGTTCTATTGTTGTCTGGTTCTGTTCCTGTCTGGTTCTATTGTTGTCTGGTTCTGTCCCTGTCTGGTTCTATTGTTGTCAGGTTCTGTTCCTGTCTGGTTCTATTGTTGTCTGGTTTTCTTCCTGTTTGGTTCTATTGTTGTCTGGTTCTGTTCCTGTCTGGTTCTATTGTTGTCTGGTTCTGTTCCTGTCTGGTTCTATTGTTGTCTGGTTCTGTTCCTGTCTGGTTCTATTGTTGTCTGGTTTTCTTCCTGTTTGGTTCTATTGTTGTCTGGTTCTGTTCCTGTCTGGTTCTATTATTGTCTGGTTTTCTTCCTGTTTGGTTCTATTGTTGTCTGGTTTTCTTCCTGTTTGGTTCTATTGTTGTCTGGTTCTGTTCCTGTCTGGTTCTGTTGTTGTCTGGTTCTGTTCCTGTCTGGTTCTATTGTTGTCTGGTTTTCTTCCTGTTTGGTTCTATTGTTGTCTGGTTCTGTTCCTGTCTGGTTCTATTGTTGTCTGGTTTTCTTCCTGTTTGGTTCTATTGTTGTCTGGTTTTCTTCCTGTTTGGTTCTATTGTTGTCTGGTTCTGTTCCTGTCTGGTTCTATTGTTGTCTGGTTTTCTTCCTGTTTGGTTCTATTGTTGTCTGGTTTTCTTCCTGTTTGGTTCTATTGTTGTCTGGTTCTGTTCCTGTCTGGTTCTATTGTTGTCTGGTTTTCTTCCTGTTTGGTTCTATTGTTGTCTGGTTCTGTTCCTGTCTGGTTCTATTGTTGTCTGGTTCTGTTCCTGTCTGGTTCTATTGTTGTCTGGTTCTGTTCCTGTCTGGTTCTATTGTTGTCTGGTTCTGTTCCGGTCTGGTTCTATTGTTGTCTGGTTTTCTTCCTGTTTGGTTCTATTGTTGTCTGGTTTTCTCCCTGTTTGGTTCTATTGTTGTCTGGTTCTGTTCCTGTTTGGTTCTATTGTTGTCTGGTTCTGTTCCTGTCTGGTTCTATTGTTGTCTGGTTTTCTTCCTGTGTGGTTCTATTGTTGTCTGGTTCTGTTCCTGTTTGGTTCTATTGTTGTCTGGTTTTCTTCCTGTTTGGTTCTATTGTTGTCTGGTTCTGTTCCTGTTTGGTTCTATTGTTGTCTGCTCCTAATCCTGTATGTCTTCTCAGGTTTTACCTGTTACCCTGTGACCCTTGCAGTTCTATGAGGTTCAGTGTCTCTCTTGGGTTTTGTTTCTCCTGGTTCTGGCTCAGCCTTACTCTACAGAACCTGTAAAGTGAGCAGAGTTGTGTGGAGGACTTACCTGAGAGCAGAACCGTGTTCCTTTGGACCGACATCTCGACTGAAGTGGGATTAACAGATAATCTGCTGACAGTCTGAACGCCCGACTAATCCCACAGATTAACAGGTTCAATCCAATCCAACTTTATTCATCATTGAGCACCAACAGGAACACTGCAGGAGCAATCGTAACCAGCAGGGGGCAGCAAAGCTAAGAGGGACAGAGACAGAAAGGAGGAGAGCCCAGACATATGATCAGAACAGATTAACGATCCTGAATTAATTAAGTTTAATGAGTGTTTAAACTCAGACAGGAACTTTTTGATTCTATGAGTGCAGCCCTTTAAGGCTAGTGGGTTTATCCCTTCAACTGCAGCGCAGCATTGAATACATTAGTCCACGTCCACCTGCTTGCTGGGCCCCATCCCCAGCTAGGCTGGGCCCACCTGGGCTGGGGTCCAGCCCAGTTTGTGTAAATTATGCTCAGACAGAGTAATCGGCTCCCACTGAGCAACAGAGAAGAGAATAATCTCTGTTTAGGGCGGAGATTAGGTGACAGCCTAACAATGAGCAGAGCAGGTCAACAGCTGCTCAGGTGGAGGAGGAAACCAATTAGCTGCTGAATCATGCACGATGACGCAGCTTTTGCTCCACTTGATCCAAAACCAATTGTCCAGGAGTGACGCTGAAAAACTAGTCCAAGCTACACCTGGCCTGACTCTGTGTTTACCTGTGACACCTTTCTGGAGAGGGGCATCGTCCGAGCTTCTGCTGGCAACAACTTAATGCTCACCTTCTACAGATGATCCACATGGCCCTGTCTTTTAGTGTTTAACCCTTTCTCTCTCCTAGACATGGCTACTGACTGAGCTTCTACTGTGACTAACTCTATGTGATCTCTTTCAGACTCTAACCTTGAAAACTGGCTCAGAGTTTATCTGTTCTTTCTTTCTAGATGAAACGACTAAAGGAGCTACATCCATTAACATTTACTTTCCCTTCCCATAGAAAGGACTCCTGGATCAGTGATTCTTTGTTCTCTTTGTGTCTCTGCTCTGTTCTCTCAAACCCCCAGTCGGTCGTGGCAGATGGCCGCTCACACTGAGCCTGGTTCTGGTTCTGCTGGAGGTTTCTTCCTGTTAAAAGGGAGTTTTTCCTCTCCACTGTCGCTACATGCATGCTCAGTATGAGGGATTGCTGCAAAGTCAACACCAGTGACTGTCCACTGTCTCTACATGCTCATCCAGGAGGAGTGAATGCTGCAAGTCACTGACTGGATGCAATCTGCTGGGTTTCCTTAGATAGAAAAACTTTTTATCAGATTTGAATAAATAACTGAATCTGACTGAACTGTTTAATGGTTACGATTCATTAGAACGTATGAACCTGACTGTTGTGAAGAACCTTGAGACGACATGTGTTGTGAATTGGCGCTATATAAATAAAACTGAATTGAATTGAATCTTGTTTCGTTTAAGATGTTCTTGATTACAGTAGTGCTATCAGTCCAAAACAGTGACCTTTCCAGTTTTAATTGGAGCTCGCTCTCTCAACATCTTATCCACACGAACAGCAAGCACAGCAGCAGCACTTGGACCAGTGTTTAGAGAGCATTAATGGCATTGGCTCATCCCACTTTAAGTTCATCCCGCTTAGCTCCTGCAACAACAACTTAGCTGGGATAACAAAAGGGAACAAAAACTCAAGTGGAGCACAGATAAGATGCCTCTTCCATGTGTGGGCAATCCTGCACTGCAGTTCTGAAGATGAGCGTGTCGCCTTCAACACACCACTCCATTGCAAGCAATCTTTCTAGGGGAAGCTGGTTCCTGTCCAAATCCATTTCCTTTATTATTTCCTAACAAGTGTGCTCTCATCCTGTATTGTGGTTCATTGTTTGCATCTCCATTTGGCCACCAGATGAAAGTTGACATGCAGAAAGTTGACATGTTTGTGTGGAACCCACACCTGGTGGAACATGGCGTGGATGTCAGCCAAAACAGCAACAGGCTCTTCTCTAAACCTGAGGAGGACCCCAATGACTGAGTTGGCTAAATCTGGGCCCTGCAGAAGTTGACTCTTAAGCAATGTTCCTTTATACGTGCATGCACAGTCAAATACAACACGGAGCTTTCCTTTGGTTGGGTGACGTACTCCATGGTGGGTCTGCAAAGATTTTAGCAGTTCTTTTCCTGACCCTTGACCTGTATAAGTCCTGGATGGTGGGAAGGTCAGCCCTGATGATTCTCTCTGCAGACCTAATTGTTCGTTGCAGTCTGGACCTGTCCTGTTTTGTGGATGATCCAAACCACACTGAGATGGATGAAGACAGGACAGACTGAATGATAGCAGTGGAGAAGATGACCAGCAGCTCCTGTGGAAGGTTGAACTTCTTGAGTTGCCTCAGGAAGTACAGTCTCAGCTGGGCCTTCTTTCGAACAGTGTCTATGTGTGAAGACCATCTCAGGTCCTCAGAGATGGTGGTTCCTAAGAACCTGAAGTGGTCCACAGCCGACACGGTGTTGTTTAGGATGGTGAGGGGGGTGTATGGGGGTGGTGTTCTCCGAAAGTCCACCACCATTTCAACAGTCTTGAGTGGGTTGAGTTAAAGGTAGTTCTGACAGCACCAGTGTATCAGCCGATCCACCTGCTGTTTGTATGCAGACTCATCACCGTCCTGGATCAGTCCAATGACAGTGGTGTCGTCTGCAAACTTAAGGAGTTTCATGGACGAGTCCGATGAGGTGCAGTCATTTGTGTACAGAGAGAAGAGGAGTGGGGATAGAACACATCCCTGGGGGGCACCAGTACTTATTGATCTGCTGCGGGAGAAGATACATGTGCTTTGTGGACTTAGAGAAGGCGTTCAACCGTGTCCCTCAGGGAATCCAGTGAGGGTTACCCCGGGAGTATGGGGTACCAGCCCCTTTGATACGGGCTGGGTCCACATTGCCAGGATGTGTTCATAACTTTTATGGACAGAATTTCTAGGTGAAGCCAAGGTGTTGAGGGGATCTGTTTTGGTGGCCTTAGGATTACGTCTCTGCTTTTTGCGGATGATGTGGTCCTATTGGCTTCATCAGCTCGTGATCTACAGCTCTCACTGTAGCAGTTTACAGCCGGGTGTGAAGCGGCCGGGATGAGAATCAGTGCCTCCAAGTCCGAGGCCATGGTCTTGAGCTGGAAAAGGGTAGAGTTCCTTCTCCAGGTCGCGGGGGAGGTCCTGCCTCAAGTGGAGGAGTTCAAGTATCTTGGGGTCTTGTTCATGAATGAGGGAAAAATGGAGCAGGAGATCTATAGACGGATTAGTGCTTAGAGATAGGGGAGAAGCTTGGTCATCCGGGAGAGACTCAGAGTAGAGCCGCTGCTTCTCCACGTCGAGAGGAGACAGTGGAGGTGGCTCGGGCATCTGGTCAGGATGCTTCCTGGACGCCTCACTGGTGAGGTGTTCCAGGCCCGTCCCACCGGGAAGAGGCCCAGGGGAAGACCCAGGACATTGATGGAGTTGTTCCCAGAAACTCCTGCGTGCTCGTTTGTTTTGGTAAAGCTAAGTCCTATGCTATACTGTTTTAGTAAAACTTAAATAATAAAAGGAAACACAGTTTCTTTTGCCCAGCCGAGGAGACGTGTCAGCTGAGTCACTAGAGCACTTCTGACTTTTCCTCCCCAAAGACAGGGTTTTTATTCAAAAACAAGGCGTGTACAATTACAAAGAAAAACACATATTTTTAGCTGAGTGTCTGGTTGAACTCTTACACCTGGCATTCAGCTGTCTGTTCAACCTTCACAACATTCCTGTTATTCTACTTTTGGCTGTTATCTGAGACGTACAGAAATATCTTCACTGGTGCCGGGCTGACCACAGCCAAGTCAGACACACACACACTTGTTTTGAGCAATCCACTAAGTTCCACAGTACATTTCATTTCATACATTATTAAACCTAACTTGAGCATAGCAATGCAGACCTAATGAATATTTAAAATATTTTCCAACAACATGCTGGAGGGACTATGTTTCTTTGCAGGCCTGAGAACGCCTTGCGATTCCCCCAGATGAGCTGGCCCAAGTGGCTGGGGAGAGGGAAGTCTGGGTCTCTCTGTTTAGGCTGCTGCCCCCGTGACCCGACGGTCGAAAATTGATGGATGGACAGAGACATCTTGGATGAAAACCTGATCCAGAGCGTTTTTGACCTCAGACTGGGGCGACTGTTTATTTTTCAGCAGGACAACAACACAAAGAACACAACCAAGATCTTAAAGGAGAGGCTTCAGAATCACTCCGTGAATGTCCTGGAGTCGCCCAGCCAGAGTTCAGACGTGAATCCGATTGAACATCAGGAGAGATCTGAACATGGCTGCATACAGACGCATCCCATCCAACATGATGGAGCTTGAGATGTTCTGCAAAGAAGAATGAGTGAAACTGTATGACGATAGGTGAGCTCAGCTTGTGACATTATATTCAAAAAGACTTGAGGCTGTTACTGCTGCCGAAGGTGCATCAACAAAGTATTAAGCAAAGGATGCGAAAACTTATGTAAAAGTGATTTTTTAGTTTTTCATTTTTAATAACTTTGCAACAATCTCAAACAAACTTTTGTCACATGGTCATAATGGGGATTGTGTGTAGAACTTAAGAGGAAAGAAATTAAATTGATTTGGAATAAGACTGAAAAAGTGAAAGCGCTGTGAATACTTTTCGCATGCACTGTATGTAAGTCATTTATTTTAGTGACAAGTACAACTTTTGACAAAGACATATTATTAAAAATCTTAACTAATGGATGCTGGTTCATATTGATTTCCGGTCATGTTTGACCCCCAGAGGTGGTGCTTCAAGCACTGAAGGATCATTCTTGCACATGCCCAGGTCGAGAATTAATAACAACAAAGTCACCTCTGACCTATCGGTGACTCACGTTAGTCTATATAGTCATGTATCACAGGGAGCCTCTCGAGAGCACGCAGAGAGGATCCATAGAACCATAGTTAGTCATAACCCTCATTCTATTTCATCCCTACTGGCCACCAAAGGCGGTGCTTCAAGCACTGGATGACATATACCAACAAGGTCCCGAGGGATCCAAAAAAGAAACCCACAGGAACACAGCAACAGCACCCACCTCAGTGGGAAGCAGATGGTGACTGCTCCAGGACACCCTGTAGGGGATGGAGCGTGGCCACGTTCACTCTGTAGATTCTGGCAAAGGTGCTCGCCGCCGTCCAGGAAGCTGCCTCACAAATGGCCTCCAGCGGCACCCAGATAATGGCAGCCCACGAGGTGGCCAGGTTTCTAGTGGAGTGGCATAGCAACCACCAAACCCAACATGCCAACGGGAAATGGCTGCCACATACACCCTTAAGGTGGAAGGGGATTGCCCCAGATCCAGCAACCTTTGAAAAAGAGGCGTTGTACTCAATCAACATTTCAATCTGAAAAGACTCACAAAGAGAGGGATGGCAATTCAAAAGGTTTTAATGATGAGAAATTACATGGTTATTTCTTTGGCACTTGGACCTGGGAGGAAGACACGAATGCTGAGAATGACATGAGCTAAGATGATCCTTTATAAGGCTTAGATTTAAATATGTCTTCCCCCTGATCCGACACTGGTAGTGGATTGGTGGCCAGGGAGCGAGGAAGCCAGGGGGAGATGTGAAGGAAGATGGTGGAGGTGGGGTGGAGGAGGGATGAGCTCAGCTGACAAGCGAGGAGGAACACGGTAGAAGCTCCTTTAAAAGCAAGGCGTCGGAAGGTGATTGGATGGAGAATCAGACGGACAGGATGCTGATTGGAAGGCTGGGAGACGCACCAAAGAGTCACTGGAAGGTGGAGGCGGTGAAGGTGAGTCTTTCATTCTGAATTTTCGTGTAAACTCCATATAGACTCACTTAAGTCACTGGTAGGTCACAGGTGACTTTGCTGTTATTAATTCTCGACCTGCGCATATGGAAGAATGAAAAAGACCTCAGTGAAGCTGATGTGTGATAAGTTCTACTTCTTCAATTTGCACAATAAACAAACATATGTGTTACCTTTGGTTAACTGTGAGGAGGAAGTTCTGTTCTGTTAACAAACAGAATCACACCAGCTAGTGGAGGGATTTAGGAGGCAACTGGTGTCCACCACTTTATACTCATAAACTCACATCAAACAGGCATGCAATATTCTGCATAAGCAACATAATAAGTTGCAAATCTCTAAAGTGCCTAAAACGGTCTTTTCCAGCAAATCTGAACATTTGTTGATATGAAAATGATGAAGTAAATGTTGACAAATAAGTGAAACATGAACTTAAAAAATACAATCACCTCTAACCCTAACCTCTCCTGTCAACTGCTGGTGTGGACGGAAGGAGCACAGCTCTGAATGATGGACAGACAAGCTGCGACCCTCGATTTATCAAGGGACGACTGCTACGTCTGTGTCCATCTTTTTCCAGAGTAAGGTCACCTCTCAATCAGATAAATCAAGAAGCCTGTTCATGCATTGAAGACTTATTCAGTGACGCTGGACAATTTCAAAAAAGTGAGTGTGATCTGCTATTATCAAAGTTTTGCATTGACTGAAGCTTGTAAGCTTTGAAAATGAACTTGCAACTGATCTCAGTATGTATTATAATCCTGTTAAATCAAAATGATCAAATGTGATTACAGAAATTCTTTAAAAATAGAAAATTCATTTCAATCAGATGAAAATGACTGTCTCCCTTGTTCAGTCTAGTAGAATGGTTTACCATTAGTTTTGGCCCACTGGGTCAAGTTAATTGTTGTTTCTCGAGTGTTTGGTTCGGATATTTATTAAGCGAAGCTCCGTGGAAGGAGGGAGCAGGCAGAGACCTGCTGCCCGTAATCAGGCTGCCATCATCGGCTCAAACAGGGCGGGTTGCGCCGCTGACTCTGCGGAGCCCAACATCCAACCTCAAGCTAACTTCACCGCGGTTCATTTAGCGGGTGTTAGCAGGTCGCTGCGGTTCTGTTGGGTCACGTCTACTCAATAAAGTTTTGTTTGAAAAAAATCTATTCCTCATCGCGCAACTTCCGGATTCTGATATGGTAAACATCCGGCTTCTCTCAGGAATCAGAATAAGCTAATCGAACTCGTTCCTCTGTTACCGGATCAGAACCGGATGGAACCAGAGTCAGACTGCAGCAGGTAAGTTGACCGGGCCTCGGCGGTGTCTCCATGGTAACAGTAGTGATTCAGTGGTCCATCAAACATGCTAGTTTGTTTATCTGGGTCATGACCCGGGCCATCCTGTTCGGCAGAGTCAGTGTGTTCATTGCTTCCCCGGATGTTCCGTTCGGCTTTAACCCAAAGCGCTGACATGAGCATATATATATGGCCCAAAACTCCCCTCTCCTCATGCTTGAAAAGCTTCTGATCCGTCAATCTTTGTGATCCATTACAGAGAAGGGGAGGTTCTGGATAGATGGTTAAGGTTCTGCTCATCAGAGGATGGAGGTTAAATAGGGAAGCGGTATTTCTGCCCCTTTGGAGCTAAGAATAGTGTTAGACAAGGTGGGATTTTATCTGCAGCTTTATTTAATTTATATGTTGATGATCTGTGAGAGACAGCAAGCTCAATTTGTGGCAGGCAAAACTGGCACTTCCGGTTGCAGGCTGTGGCACTTCCGGTGGCAGAGGAGCTGGAAGCTAATGCTGATTATTGTTATAGCCTGTTACTTTTAAATAATGATGTCGTTCGTTCGTTCGTTCGTCGTCTTCCGCTTATCCAGGACCGGGTCGCGGGGGCAGCAGACTCAGCAGAGACGCCCAGACGTCCCTCTCTCCAGACACCTCCTCCAGCTCCTCCAGGGGGAGCCCAAGGCGTTCCCAGGCCAGCCGAGAGACATAGTCCCTCCAGCGTGTCCTGGGCCGTCCCCTGGGCCTCCTCCCGGTGGGACGTGCCTGGAACACCTCCCGAGGAAGGCGTCCAGGAGGCATCAGGTATAGATGCCCGAGCCACCTCAACTGGCTCCTCTCAATGTGGAGGAGCAGCGGCTCTACTCCGAACTCCTCCCGGATGGCCGAGCTCCTCACCCTATCTCTAAGGGAGTGCCCGGCCACCCTACGGAGGAAGCTCATTTCAGCCGCTTGTATCCGTGATCTCGTTCTTTCGGTCATGACCCAAAGTTCATGGCCATAGGTGAGGGTAGGAACGTAGACCGACCAGTAAATTGAGAGCTTTGCTTTTCGGCTCAGCTCTCTCTTCACCACAATGGACCGGCACAGTGCCCCCATTACTGTGGCAGCTGCACCGATCCGTCTGTCGATCTCCCGCTCCATTCTTCCCTCACTCGTGAACAAGACCCCGAGATACTTAAACTCCTCCTCTTGAGGCAGGAACTCCCCTCCAACCTGAAGAGGACAAGCCACCATTTTCTGGTTGAGTACCATGGCCTCGGACTTGGAGGAGCTGATCCTCATCCCAGCCGCTTCACACTCGGCTGCGAACCGCCACAGCGCATGCTGTAGGTCTTGGCTAGAGGGGGCCAGCAGGACCACGTCATCCGCAAAAAGAAGAGACGAAATCCACTGGTCCCCAAACCAGACCCCCTCCGGCCCTTGACTGCGCCTAAAAATCCTGTCCATAAAAGTTATGAACAGGACCGGCGACAAAGGGCAGCCCTGCCGGTCCAACATGCACTGGGAACAGGTCCGACTTAGTGCCGGCAATGCGGACCAAACTCCTGCTCCGCTCGTACAGGGACCGGATGGCCCCTAATAAAGGCCCCCGATTCCATACTCCTGGAGCACCCCCCACAGGGCATCACGAGGGACACAGTCGAATGCCTTCTCCAGGTCCACAAAACACATGTGAACCGGTTGGGCAAACTCCCATGAACCCTCGAGCACCCTGTAGAGGGTATAGAGCTGGTCCAGTGTTCCACGGCTGGGACGAAAACAACACTGTTCCTCCTGAAGCTGAGGTTCGACTATCGGTCGGACTCTCCTCTCCAATACCCTGGCGTAGGCCTTACCAGGGAGGCTGAGGAGTGTGATCCCCCTGTAGTTGGAACACACCCTCCGGTCCCCCTTCTTATGAACCACCCCAGTCTGCCAGTCCAGAGGCACTGTCCCCGACCGCCACGCAATGTTGAAGAGGCTTGTCAACCATGACAGCCCTACAACATCCAGACACTTGAGGTACTCAGGGCGGATCTCATCCACCCCCGAAGCCTTGCCACCGTGGAGCTTTTTAACCACCTCGGTGACTTCAGCCTGGGTGATGAAAGAGTCCAACCCCGAGTCCCCAGCCTCTGTTTCCACCAGGGAATGCGTGATGGCAGGATTGAGGAGATCCTCGAAGTACTCCTTCCACCGCCCGAGGTCAGCAGTCTCCCGCCCCCACTATAAACAGTGTTGGCAAAGCACTGCTTCCCCCTCCTGAGGCGCCGGACGGTTTGCCAGAATCGCTTCGAGGCCAACCGGTAGTCCTTCTCCATGGCCTCACCGAACTCTTCCCAGGCCCGAGTTTTTGCCTCTGCCACAGCCCGGGCCGCAGCACGCTTGGCCTCACGGTACCCGTCAGCCGCCTCAGGAGTCCCACAAGCCAACCACAGCCGATAGGACTCCTTCTTCAGCTTAACTGCATCCCTTACTGCCGGTGTCCACCACCGGGTTCTGGGATTGCCGCCACGACAGGCACCGCAGACCTTACGGCCGCAGCTATGGGCAGCAGCATCGACAATAGATGCAGAGAACATGGTCCACTCGGACTCTATGTCTCCAACATCCCCCGGGATCTGGTTGAAGCTCTCCCTGAGGTGGGAGTTGAATACATCCCTGGCCGAGGGCTCCGCCAGGCGTTCCCAGCAGACCATCACTATGCGCTTGGGCCTGCCAAGTCTGTCCGGCTTTCTCCTCCTCCAGCGGATCCAACTCACCACCAGGTGGTGATCAGTGGACAGCTCAGCCCCTCTCTTCACCCGAGTGTCCAAAACATGCGGCCGAAGGTCTGATGATACGACAACAAAGTCGATCATCGACCTCCTGCCTAGGGTGTCCTGGTGCCAAGTGCACTGATGGACACCCTTATGTTTGAACTATAATGATGTCATTATTGATTATTATTTAATAAACAGCTTTAGACCCATAACATAAGGTGATTGTATTTATTGGAGATTTAAAATAAATAGCACTATGTGTGACACGAAGATTTATTGCACAAACAGCTGGTTTACTATAGAGCACGAGCGGCTATTCTGAATTATCACTCAGAAAATTATAAATAAATGCTTAAAAACACGCTGGATGTCCCAGGCCATAAGGCTGCCAGGGGTCACTGTTGTACATTTACTTTGGCTATACTCTTTAGTGTCCACAAAGACTAATTAGTTTTCCTGAAACCTGGCAAAATTGTTTAGATTTTCTACATCAATAATTTCTGAGCAGAATTTTTCGTAGTCCTCCTAAAGTTCAGTTGGAGAGCTGTCATCATGTTCATCCTCCCAGTTCTTCTCCCAGGGTTTCAGTTTGTTCAGTGTTGTCCATGTCAAGTACTTTAGGAAGTACGACTCTACCCTCAAATGTTGTTTTTAGCACCAATCAGCTGCAGTCTGACTGTCAGTCAACATGTTGCTTCCCTGCGATAAAAGACGGTTTGTTGAGGGTATTAGTATGTAAATGCTGTTACTTGTTAAATTAGCCTATATTTTATTCTACCATATTTGCTGTACATAATCAAAGCTCTATCAATCCCATATTATTGGATGAAGTTCGAGGACCATGTGATTACAAGAGAGTTGCACTTTGTGCGATGCTAGTGACTCCTGAATGCTTGTCTGCCTTCCTTACAGAAGCAGGCCACCACGAATTTCTCTTAAAAATAGATACAGAATTGTTAAAAAAACATTGAATCCTCTACATAATAACATCCCATAAGAGACTTAAATAACATTCAATAAAATCATATCTTGATTGTTGTCAGAAAAATAAAATGCTTCTCTCAGGTGCTTTCTGGAAAGGTAACCACTGTTTCCAAGTTGCTTTTTTTCATAGAAGATGCACTGAGCAGCAGCACAGACCAGAAATGAATCAACAGAATAACTCTACTCACATATAAATGTGAACTAAATATGTCAATACAACTAAATGAAAATGTAAATATACAAACATTTGGCTTTCAGGTTTTAAAAACTGTTGCTACATTTATGTTCACAGACCAGTTAGTTTTTATCAACTTTCTGGGGCATAAAATCCACAAATCAAACCTCTGCTTTTACAGTGATGGGAACAACATACGCAGTTTTCAGTTAAGCTATCTAACTTATTTGTAGTTGTTATTGGACAATAAATTCTTGACATAGCCCTTTATATACTGCTGA
The DNA here is from genome assembly GCF_021462225.1 of Girardinichthys multiradiatus. Lineage (NCBI taxonomy): Eukaryota > Metazoa > Chordata > Actinopteri > Cyprinodontiformes > Goodeidae > Girardinichthys > Girardinichthys multiradiatus. The sequence goes on from NC_061799.1 coordinate 46,011,830, forward strand.
AAAAAATAAAGGGAAGACTTAAACAACATAATATAACTCCAAGTAAATCAAACTTCTGTGAAATTAAACTGTCCATTTAGGAAGCAACACTGATTGACAATCAGTTTCACATCTTGTTGTTCAAATGAAAAAGACAACAGGGGGAAATCTTTGGTGATTATCAAGACACTCAATAAAGGAGTGGTTCTGCAGGTGGGGACCACAGACCACTTCTCAGTACCGATGCTTTCTGGATGATGTTTTGGTCACTTTTGAATGTTGGTGGTGCTTTCACACTCGTGGTAGCATGAGACGGACTCTACAACCCACACAAGTGGCTCAGGTAGTGCAGCTCATCCAGGATGGCACATCAATGCCAGCTGTGGCAAGAAGGTTTGCTGTGTCTGTCAGCGTAGTGTCCAGAGCCTGGAGGTGCTACCAGGAGACAGGCCAGTACACCAGGAGACGTGGAGGAGGCTGTAGGAGGGCAACAACCCAGCAGCAGGACCACTACCTCCACCTTTGTGCAAGAGGAGGAACAGGAGGAGTACTGCCAGAGCCCTGCAAAATGACCTCCAGCTGGCCACAAATGTGCATGTGTCTGCACAAACGGTTAGAAACCGACTCCATGAGGATGGTATGAGGGCCCAACGTCCACAAATGGGGGTTGTGCTCACAGCCCAACACCGTGCAGGACGCTTGGCATTTGCCAGAGAACAACAGGATTAGTAAATTCACCACTGGTGCTCTGTGGTCTTCACAGATGAAAGCAGGTTCACACTGAGAACATGTGACAGACGTGACAGAGTCTGGAGACACCGTGGAGAGAGATCTGCTGCCTGCAACATCCTTCAGCATGACTGGTTTGGTAGTGGGTCAGTAATGGTGTGGGGTGGCATTTCTTTCCATGAGCTCGCCAGAGGTAACCTGACTGCCATTAGGTACTGAGATGAGATCCTCAGACCGCTTGTGAGACCATATGCTGGTGCGGTTGGTCCTGGGTTCCTCCTAATGCAGGACAATGCTAGACCTCATGTGGCTGGAGTGTGTCAGCAGTTCCTGCAAGATGAAGACATTGAAGCTATGGACTAGCCCGCCCGTTCCCCAGACCTGAATCTGATGGAGCACATCTGGGACATCATGTCTCGCTCCATCCACCAATGTCACGTTGCACCAGATGATTTTTGTGTGATTTTGTTGTCAGCACATTCAACTTTGTACAGAACAAAGTATTAAATGAGAATATTTCATTCATTCAGATCTAGGATGTGTTATTTAAATGTTCCCTTTATTTTTTGGAGCAGTATATATTACATTTTGTGTCTATTACAACTTTTTCTTACCTTCCTTGTGTAAACGAGCGTCATACCGCATAGTAAGCTTTTCACTGAAACTTTAAACAGGGTTCAGCATTCAAACACATATCTGGCAACCATTTCAAATTGATCCCACCAGCATATCCAGAAATAAAACCTTAACTCATTTGCCAAATAAATGCACTTTATTCTGTCAGTCAAAAAACATCTTTTATCTGTTTCTATGTTTTGCAGTTGCGCTCGCACACCTTAATTTACAGACACCCTACACACTGGCATGGGGGTCGTTGTCTAGGGTGCATCATGTGTTCTTAGTACACTATTAACTGCAGCAACTCTTTGTAGCCTAGACCAAAAATGACATACAGAAAATGTGACTATCATAAGTTCGTATCTTACTGTTAATTTATCCTTTCATGAAATATGTGGTTATATTGTATTTCGCGAACTGATCTAAAACAAATCATAAAGCATGAACACAAACAGAGAAGAAGTAATTCAAGTGCCAAAGACAAACTAAGCAGAATGAAACAGAGCTATGGACTATTGAGTTAAAGAGATCAAAAAAGTATGTCTGTCAATATTTTTCTATTAAAAATAGAAGTGACTTTGAATTTAGGTTTAAGAATGTTGGTTAACAACCAATAACTGCATCATTGTCTGCAGCTAACAACTGAGTAACAGGTTAGCGCTTCAAACAATACATGGAGAATGACCTATCAGTCTTGTCTCTCTGGCAGCCTTATGGCCTGGGACATCCAGCGTGTTTTTAAGCATTTATTTATAATTTTCTGAGTGATAATTCAGAATAGCCGCTCGTGCTCTATAGTAAACCGGCTGTTTGTGCAATAAATCTTCGTGTCACACATAGTGCTATTTATTTTAAATCTCCAATAAATACAATCACCTTATGTTATGGGTCTAAAGCTGTTTATTAAATAATAATCAATAATGACATCATTATTTAAAAGTAACAGGCTATAACAACAATGACATCCCGTTGGCCGATAATCAGCATCAGCTTCCACAAAAACAGCGGCAACGGACATGAGAGTCCGGTCTGGCACCTTCTGGCATCCTGGCAGAATCCCCTGCCACCCTGCGGCAGGCTGTGGAGCTGCCACCGGAGATGCCAGTTCTGTCTGCCACTGCCACAAATTGAGCTCAGCCCTGCTGTGATCTGTCCATACAGCTGAGAGCCTGTTATACTGGGTGTAACCACTAGGGGAAAGCATCGTATGCATGCAGACGACCTTGTGCTAATCAGTCCAAGTAGTGCTGCTTTACAGCAACTTCTTAATATCTCTACTGAATATGGTGTGAAAATCAAATACAATACAATGCTGCCACAATGTAGAACCAAGCGGGATAAACAGCTAAATGTCCCTGATTTTAAACTGTCCAACAATGTTCTTAAGGTGATTTTATCACTCGGCCATTTATTATTTGGTCATTTTATTACTGATCACATGAATGATGATGATATATATAGACAACGGTGTGAGCTGTCTGTGAAGACTAATACCACTTCATTAAAGTTCAGCTTCTGTTCATTTCCAGGAGTTTAAAGCTTATTGCACACCGCTATATACTGCCCCCTTGTGGGCATCCTACAGGCAATGTAGCAGAAGTTGCATGTTGCACACAACGATGCAACGAGAATCCTTTGTGGGATGCCCAGAGCAGGAAGTGCCAGTCAGATGTTTGTAGCAGTGGGTGTTTGCACCTTTAAAGCACTTTTAAGGAAGTTAATGCTCACTTTTAGAGAACGACTGGATGATTCTGGTACCAGTATAATTGTAGCACTCAGAGACCCGACAGTGAGTAGTTCTCCTTACCGATCCAGTCTGAGGAAGCACTGGTTGACGTGTCTGTGTATACATTGATTTCTTTTAAGTAATTTTATAAATTGTTTTTATATTCTTGTTATGATTTGTTTTTTTTATTCATTATTGTCTGTTTTTTATGTAATGTGGACTATGAGTCTGCAATAAACTCAGTCAGGACCAGAACACAGTAGAGTGTGGATGAATGTTGTATTAATGTTTGTCTCCATGGTGACAGCAGCAGGTCCAGCACCTAGCTGAGAGTCCAGCATGATCCTGAGCTGGGCCAGAGGAGATGTTCAGGTCAGATAGCAGGTTAGCCAAGTTCTGTGGGAACCATTCAGAGAACACCTGTGCTGAGTTGGGTCCCAGCAGGACAGACTGCGTTCAGACCGCTTCTCACTCGGCTAACCCTAACCCAAATTCCGTCGGTACTACTTAGTACCCATTCACGTAAAGTCAAACGGTACCATGTTTCATTACCTAAATGCATCATTGTGACAAAGCAAGCATGGCTGATAGAAAGCGCTCCAAAGTATGGCTCCACTTTTCAAAATGCGATGCAGATTACGCTCGCTCCAATATTTATGATGCAATGTGCAAGAACGGCGCCGGGAATAATAATTCCAATCTGAGGAAGCACCTGCAGCGTAACCAGACTCAACTCATACGCTGCGTCACCAACGTTGACGCTGAAACACTGAGTTACTACGCTCGCACGCAGGTGAACACAAGCTCCTGACAGCGCACAGAAAAAACATGCCGCTAAAACCTAGAAAGCAGGCAAGGATATCAGGTTTTTAAAAGCACCAAATTTAGTTCTGATGGCAGCACTTCCTCTCCTGCGAGCAGCAGCAGGTCTAACTCTCTACACCTGGTTCATATGGCGAAGGTTCAAGTACACAACATAGCCCAAGTGTTTCATGTCCTTCCCCTGAAAGTCCAGTCACCACCCAATAAACGGTTCTGACCCGGCTTGGCTGTCGGAGGTGAAATTATCCCTGGAGTGAGGAAAATAAGTATTTGAACACTCTACGACTTTGCAAGTTCTCCCACTGAGAAATCATCTTAGGTCCACTGTTAGAGACATACTCTACAAAAATATCCAAAAATCACAATGTATGATTTTTAAAATAATTTATTTGTGTTTTATGGCTGCAAATAACTATTTGAACACCTGCCAATCAGCAAAGTTCTGGCCCTCAAAGATCTGTTAGTCCTCCTCTAAAAAGTCCACCTCCACTCCACTTATTATTCTAAATTAGAAGCACCTGTTTGAGGTCGTTAGCTGCATGAAGACACCTGTCCACCCCACACAACCAGTAAGACTAACTACTAACGTGGCTAAGACCAAAGATTTGTCCAAAGACACCAGAGACTAAATTGTAGACCTGCACAAGGTTGGAAAAGGCTACGGAGCAATTGCCAAGCAGCTTGGAGAAAACAGAACAACTGTTGGAGCAATTATTAGAAAATGGAAGAAGCTAAACATGACTATCAATCTCCCTCGGACTGGGGCTCCATGAAAGATCTCACCTCGTGGCGAATCAATGATCCTAAGAAAGGTGAAGAATCAGCCCAGAACTACAGGGAGGAGCTGGTCAATGACCTGAAGAGAGCTGGCACCACTGTTTCCAAGGTTACTGTGGGTAATACACTAAGACGTTATAGTTTAAAGGTTCCCCTGCTTAAATCAGCACCCGTCCAGGCCTGTCTTAAGTTTCCCCGTGACCATTTGGATGATCCAGAGGAGTCATGGGAGAAAGTTCTGTGGTCAGATGAGACCAAACTAGAACTTTTTGGTCTTAATTCCACTCGCCATGTTTGGAGGACGAAGAATGATGAGTACCATCCCAAAAACACCATCCCTACTGTGAAGCATGGGGGTGGAAGCATCATGCTTTGGGAGTGTTTTTCTGCACATGGAACAAGACGACTGCACTGTATTAAGGAGAGGATGACTGGGGCCATGTGTTGCCAGATTTTGGGGAACAACCTCCTTCCCTTAGTTAGAGCATTGAAGATCATGGTCGTGGCTGGGTCTTCCAACATGACAATGACCCGAAGCACACAGCCAGGATAACCAAGGAGTGGCTCCTTAAGAAGCATATCAAGGTTCTGAAGTGGCCTAATCAGTCTCCAGACCTGAATCCTACAGAAAATCTTTGGAGGGAGCTCAAAGACCTCCACGATTTCTAAGTGGGAGAACTTGCAAAGTCACAGTCCCTAGGCACTGTCCCCGACCGCCACGCAATGTTAAAGATGCATGTCAACCATGACATCCCTACAACATCCAGAGACTTGAGGTACTCAGGGCGGATCTCATCCACCCCCGGAGCCCTGTCACCTGCTTCCACCAGGGAATGCGTGATGTCAGGATTGAGGTGATCCTTGAAGTACTCCTTCAACCACCTGATAATGTCCCCAAGCGAGGTCAGCAGCCTCCCACCCCCACTGTGTTAACTGTGTTGGTGAAGCACTGCTTACCCCTCCTGAGGTGCCAAATGATTTGCCAGGATCACTTCAAGGCCAACCGGTAGTCCATGGCCTCACCAAACTCCTCCCTGGCCTCTGCCACAGCCCGGGCTGGGGCACGCTTGGCTTCACGGTATCCATCAGCCGCCTCAGGAGTCCCACAAGACAACCACAGCCGATAGGACTCCTTCTTCAGCTTGACAGCATCCCTTACTGCTGGTGTCCATCACCAGGTTCGGGGATTGCCACCATGACAGGCACCGCAGACCTTATGGCCGCAGCTACGGGCAGCAGCATCGACAATAGATGTGGAGAACATGGTCCACTCAGACTCTATGTCTCCAACATCCCCCGGGATCTGGTCAAAGCTCTCCCGGAGATGGGAATTGAATACATCCCTGGCCGAGGGCTCCGCCAGACGTTCCCAGTAGACCCTCACTACGCGCTTGGCCCTGCCAAGTCTGTCCGGCTTTCTCCTCTTCCAGCGGATCCAACTCACCACCAGGTGGTGATCAGTGGACAGCTCAGCCCCTCTCTTCATCAGAGTGTCCAAAACATGCGGCCGAAGGTCTGATGATACGACAACAAAGTCGATCATTGACCTCCTGCCTAGGGTGTCAAGTGCACTGATGAACACCCTTATGTTTGAACATGGTGTTCGTTATGGACACTCCGTGACTAGCACAGAAGTCCAATAACAAAACACCACTCGGATTCAGATCTGGGAGACCGTTCCTCTCAATCATGCCTCTCCAGGTGTCACTGTCATTTCCCATGTGGGCGTTGAAGTCCCCCAGCAGAATAATGGAGTGCCCGGGAAGGTCACTTGTAGCACCCCCGACAGGGACGCCAAGAAGGCTGGGTACTCCGCACTATCATTCAGCGCGTGGCGGGGGCCGAAACGATAGTCAGAGACCTGTCCCCGACCCGAAGGCGCAGGGATGCGACCCTCTCATCCACTGGGGTAAACCCCAACACAAGACGGCTGAGCTGGGGAGCAACAACCAAACCCACCCCAGCCCGCCGCCTCTCCCCGCTGACCCTTCCAGAGTAGAAGAGAGTTCAACCTCTCTCAAGGAGCTGGGTTCCAGAGCCCACGCTGTGCATTTCTAGTCGATATTTCTTGACCTCCTGCACAAGCTCAGGCTCCTTCCCCCCCAGCAAGATGACATTCCAAGCATCCGGAGATCGGGTCGTTGAGGTCTCTACCTTCGTCCACTGCCCGATCCTCTTAGCACCAGTCCCTCATGGTTCCCCCTGCAGGTGGTGGTCCCACATAATGATAATCAAACATTACTTGGCAGATCCTCTGCAGGTACAGCTGTTCAGTCTGGAATCCTCAGTGAAACCAAACTGTTTGTGGGAAGTTTTCAAAAATCTGGGAACACTAGAAGTTCTGTAGTGTGGTTCTAGCTTTAGGTTAACTAAAAACAAGATGTGATTTTGACTGGTCTTTAGTGCTCTTAAGAAAAAAGAACAGATCCTGGTCTAAAATGGGGGTCTTTGGACCAGGACCAAGACTGGTGATGAGTGTCAAACCACTACTGTGAGATCATGTTGTGACCACTCACAGTGTGGTCAAAAGGTACCTTCAGCCTATAATAGCTTCATCTCTATCCTATTAATCAGTTCTGAGAACTATAGCCCTGCAGTTGGAGCTGGTTTATGGTTATGAAAAGTTCCTATATGTGTCACATTATTATGAAACAAAACATAGACCCAGTTCAGCAGCAGGTTCTGTTTTAGGCTGAAGCTTCCTGGAGCTTTGAGAGTTTGTCATGATGTCTGTGTTTGGATCTGTTTCCAGGTGTTGGTGTCAGATGACTGCAGGCAACCCATCAGACAAAAGCACTAGTGGTGGCTGTTATGTCGTGGGTGGAGCAGCGATACAATGACATCAGCCCCGTGACTCTGCAGGTGGTGGGTGGGGCCATAAGCTCCAGTCTCTACTGCGAAGAGGTGGAGGGTCTGTCGCAGGTGGAGTCCTTCCTGGTGGAGCTTTATCGTTGCAAAATCTGTCAGTTTACTTGTGGTCTGAAAACCGCCATCAGCAGCCACCTTCTGCTTCGCCATGACCCACCCACCCTCACCTGCCTGACTGGACCTGATGGAAGAGAGGTGGCCCAGGATGGGGCGGAGCCAGGGATGCAGCAGATGGAGTCACCCTACCAGCTGGATCTGAACGGGGACTCGAAGCAGAGCGATGAAGATGATGAGTTTCTGCTCTACAACATGCTGGACAATATGAGCCCTCCCACCTGCGACATGAGCACTGAGGAGGGGCTTCAGGTGGCACACACCTGTGAGGTAACACTCTTGATGTACACACACTTTTAAACTAGCTATATGAAACATATCAGTGTTCCTTGATTATTTCTTGGAAGCTGCATGAAGCATCACGATCTTACCCTGATGATCCCTCAGCGGGTTGCTGATGGGTCCCCAGAAGGTTGCTGATGGTTCCCTCTGCTAGTGTGATATTTGGGTCTGCTACTGTGTTTGTCGTCCTACTAAAGTTGTTAATAATCTAGATTTCCTGCCACACCTGCCAAGGGTTGTTAAGGTGCTCTTTTGTCTTATTTGTGATCCAGTTTTGCCTTCCTGATCTTCTCTTTAGGTCAGCTCTAGCAGCTCTCTAGACTTCCTTTTGAGAAGTATTTTGTATCCATAGCTTCTGATTTAGAAGCACATGGATTGTTTTTCAGCTACAATGATGTAGACCATGATAGTCTCTGTGTGACAAAGACACTACACTCAGTGTGAGAGGAACAATCCAGTGGTTGGTGAAGGTCCACCTGGGGCCATCCTACGGTGGTCATGGTCAGAGAAGTTGTGATTCTTTCCAGGGAGATGTATGTATGTATGGTAGAAAGGTGGTCAGACTGGCACAGGTTTGTGAGGTGTATGGTTCTGCATGCATGCTTTATGTTGGTGTTTAAAGTGTTTCCTCCTCTGGTGGAACATCTTAAATGCTGCTAGAATCTGGGCAGAACAGACCAGAAGTGTGTCGGCTCCAGAGCTGGGTCAGAATCAGCGGGTGAAGCCTGATGTCATATTATTGATACCAGACCTAGACATTTCCATCGATGACTAGTTCAAATCCAACAGGATCGGAGGCTCGGGACTGAGCTGCCCTTCAATGCTGATTATGGGGTTAGGGCCGGTATCCGGTGAGATTTACCTGATCTTCTCGATTCCATGTTGTAGTTTCTGCTGGCGGTGTGTAAACCTGGGAAACCTGTGGTTTTGCAACAGTAGGTTTGGTTGGGCCATGAATACATATGAATAAGTGCCAAAGGCATCCACCTCGAAGCCTTGCCACCTCTGAGCTTTTTGACCACCTCTGTGACTGCAGCCTGGATGATGAACGAGTCCAATTCCGAGTCCCCAGTTTCTGCTTCCACCAGAGAATCCCGAATCCTCAAATAAGTCCTTCCATCGCCTGATAATGTTTTATGGCCACATTTACGGGTGGCAGCATTGACAATAGAGGTGGATGTCATGGTCCACTCATACTCTATGTCTCCAACCTCCCTCGGCATCTGCGAAAAGTTCTCCCGGAGGATGGGAGTTGGAAATGTCCGTGACAGAGTGCTTAAATATTTAAACATTGTTAATGATTTTGTTAATAATTATTAATTACAATTATTAATGGTTGCTAAAGCCAATCCACACTTAGTGTTGCCCAATAAATAAAAAAACGGCAACAACAGAGAGCTGCTCGGATATTTAGACTAAAATACATTAAATAATAAAGTAAAGCAATTCACATATTGGACATAAAGGAAATGACATATTTCTGAGCGATTTAAATGACTATCGAATATTTTGAATGTTTGTTTGTTTGACCCGGTTCAAACATGACATCACTTTGCTTGTTTTTGAGCGTTTATTCTGCTTTCTGCCACCATTCTCGGGTCACTTTCACTGGAGAGGAACTCCTAAACATCAGACAATCCTCTCTAGGTATTTTTGTCTCCGTTTTTCATCAACCCCACTGAAATCTTGGCTGGCAGTGCAACAACTCTGCATGGGATATAATGGAGAAGAAGATGAGGTAAATGGGCAGTCATGCTCATGAAGCTTCAGCAGTGGGGACCGCGCCCACCCTCTCACCTGGCCAGCTTTAGGACTCTGATCACTGTCTGCTTCATCTCATCCCTAAAATAGGCAGAAATTAAACACTTCTAAGCCTGTGGTTTGGAATGATAGGAAGTGGACTCATGAATCAAGGCAGATTTTACATGCCTGCTTGGACTGCACTAATTGTAGTGTTTTTGAAGCATCATTCTCCAGTTTACTGAAGCAGGTTTTGTGAGGATGTGTGTGCAGACCATGACCCTTCACAGGTACAGCAACAATAAACCATGGTTTACTTCACATTTGGGAAAGCTACGTAGGAGCAAGGAAGAGGATTACAGTGGAGGAGACCAGACACTGTGTAAGCATGCCAGGAACAAACTGACAAAGGGCAGCAGGGTAGTTAAGATAAGCTTCAAAGATTAAGACCCAGGTGCAGTTTGGAATTGTCTGAGAAACCCCACTGCCTATAGGAGCCCATCTGGCACCTTGAACAGAACCCTCATCTGGCAGACGGCCTGAACGGCTTCTACTGCAGGTTTGAAAAGCAGCCATTCATTCCTACCAACTCATCCACATCACGTTCAAACATAAAATCTCCCCATGCCCCAACCACCCCCCTCTCCCTGGATTCAAGATCTCTGAAGAAGATGGAAATAGACTCTTTCAGCATCAGAAGACCAGGAAAGCTTCAAGACTAGACAATGTATCTTGCTCATAAATGAGAGCCTGAAGCAACCAGCTAGCCCCCATCTTCCGTCATATCTGTAACAAGTCTCTAGAGCTGCTTGAGGTTCCCGCCTGCTTTAAACACTACACCATCATCAAACGCATCATCATGGGGTTAGATGACTACAGGCCTGTCACCCTGATGTCTGTGGTCATGGAACCTGATTGGCGACTTGTGTTGAAGCATCTGAAGGACATCACAGGCCCCCCTGCAGTTTGCTTACCAGGAAAACATGTCAGCAGATGATGCAGTCAGCTTGGGACTACACTTCATCCTTCACCCCGACCACACTGGATGTACGCCAGGATCCTGTTTGTGGACTTCAGCTCAGCCTTCAGCTCCATCAACTGTGAAACTCTTGAAGTTTCCAGATGTCACCACTGTTGTTCTAATCTAGGACAGTGACAAGCCTGCAGACTCTCCCCTGCAAGGGAGGATCGGCTGGTGAACCACTTGGAGCTTATCCCGCTCAAGACTGTGGAAATGACGATGTACTTCCGATTAACTCCAGCCATACTGCCTCCCCTCACCATCCTCAACACTACTGTGGATCACTCCCAGTTCTTGGGAACCACTCTCTCTGAACCTGAGATGGTCTTCACACATAGACAATGTTCAGAAGAAGGTCCAGCAGAGACTGTACTTCCTGAGGCAACTCAAGAAGTACAACCTTCCCCAGGAGCTGCTGGTCATCTTCTACACTGCCATCATTCAATCTGTCCTGTCTTCATCCATCTCAGTGTCGTTTGGTCCACCAAACAGGACCGGTCCAGACTGCAACGAATAATCAGGTCTGTGGAGAGAATCATCAGGGCTGACCTTCCCTCTACCCAGGGGCGGCTTACCAAAACTAGGCGGTTGCCTATGGGCCCATGTTCCTGAGGGCCCCATAAAACTCCTCATACACGTATGGTTACTACAGTTATTACTTATTTGCACACATTAATTACGTTTTTGATTAAAATCTTTTCGCTAAAACCGACAAAGATGTCGACGCCTGTTCATCGTGTAGAGATGAACAACTAGTGACTATCAAACGTATCAAAGGGGAGGTTTTTCCCCCCTATATTAAGTATTTCTTTATCCCATTGAAGACGGGAAAGCTTATGGGTCATTTTGAAGTAAGCTTCAAATTTTGCTTGTTGAGAAATCAATAATTTAGCAATTTTTTTTTTGTGCTTTAATTCGTTTTATCATTTACTGCTGTAGATGCTAAAGGTCGAGCTAATTTTAAATGAATTTACTGTTGGGCAGTTTAAGCAGTTGGCATATATTTGTAGCGTCACTAGTCTTTCCTGTGTCATGCAGGCTGTTTTCAGTCTTGTCATGATGCATTTTCCAGCTTGTCCAAGATGATTTCTTTAAAGAGTTTTGGCATAGGACTCTGTGCAGGCCAGTCAAGCCCATCCACACCAACCTCTCTCATCCTTTATGAGCCTTTATGGACCTTGCTTTGTGCACTGGTGCACAGTCATGTTGGAAGAGGCTATCTCCAAACTGTTCTCACAAAGTTGGGAGCATGGAGTTGTCCAAAAGCTCTTGGTATGCTGAATCATTCAGAGTTCCTTTTCACTATGTCGGACAAACCCAGACTCCATCAACATCCACTCCTCTAGAGTCCAGTGGTGGCATGCTTTACACCACTGTATCCAACGCTTTGCATTGCACTAGACCATCTTGGATGTAGCTGCTCAGCTATGGAAACCTATTCCATAAGGCTCTCTGTTCCCTGTTCTTGCGCCAATCTGAAGGCCACATGACGTTTGGAGGTCTGCAGCGATAGTGTCTACAGAAAGTCTGTGACCTCTGTCCAATATGTGCAGCAGCTTCCACTGCCCCCGCTCCGTTGGTTTACCACTTCCTGGCTGAGTTGCTGTCATTCCTGATCACTTCCTCTTTTCTAGAAGTGTTGTTACATTTTGTTAGCCTACATGTCTGTCTATCTTTTGAGCCGGGTCTCAACTAAATTTCATTATGTGATATGATTCAGTTTCAGTTCAATTCAGTTTATTTATATAGCGCCAATTCACAACACATGTCGTCTCAAGGTTCTTCACAAAGTCAGGTTCATACATTCCAATTAATCGTAACCATTGAACAGTTCAGTCAGATTCAGTTTTTTATTCAAATTGGATAAAAAGTTTTTCTATCTAAGGAAACCCAGCAGATTGCATCCAGTCAGTGACTTGGCAGCATTCACTCCTCCTGGATGAGCATATAGAGACAGTGGACAGTCACTGGTGTTGACTTTGCAGCAATCCCTCATACTGAGCATGCATGTAGCGACAGTGGAGAGGAAAAACTCCCTTTTAACAGGAAGAAACCTCCAGCAGAACCAGAACCAGGCTCAGTGTGAGCGGCCATCTGCCACGACCGACTGGGGGTTAGAGAGAACAGAGCAGAGACACAAAGAGAACAAAGAAGCACTGATCCAGGAGTACTTTCTATGGGAAGGAAAAGTAAATGTTAATGGATGTAGCTCCTTTAGTCGTTTCATCTAGAAAGAAAGAACAGATAAACTCTGAGCCAGTTTTCAAGGTTAGAGTCTGAAAGAGAGAACATAGAGTTAGTTACAGTAGAAGCTCAGTCAGTAGCCATGTCTAGGAGAGAGAAAGGGTTAAACACTGAAAGACAGGGCTATGTGGATCATCTGTAGAAGGTGAGCATTAATTTGTTGCCAGCAGAAGCTTGGACGATGCCCCTCTCCAGAAAGGTGTCAGAGGTAGACACAGAGTCAGGCCAGGTGTAGCTTCTAGGAAGAGAAAAGAGAGAACAAAGTTAAAAGCTGAAATAACAGCAAATAATGCAAAATTGGAGAGTAGTGTGAGAATGTAGCGAAGAGGGTGAAAGTGGTCATTATGTCCTCCAGCAGCCTAAGCCTATAGCAGCATAACTACAGAGATAGCTCAGGATAAACTAAGCCACTCTAACTATAAGCTTTATCAAAAAGGAAAGTTTTAAGCCTTAAAAGTAGACAGTTTGTCCATCTAGAGCCACTGATGGTCATTGTTATACTAAAAACCACAAGGATTGGGATACCTCTCTCTGTCAGACTGATTATAACCATTGGAAAAGAGAAGGGGTCATACAGGTAGCAGAAATGGAGGGTGTGTTTGGACCTCAACCATAACTGAGCCGATTGACATGATGACAACAAAGAATCCTGAATCTTGAATGGTTCTCTCAATGGTTCTCTGAACATCACCTGATGGGTCCCTGGTTTGTTTCTGATCATGTACTGAGGTTTAGCGGTTGGATTTGCTGAAAATCACCTGATGGTTCTCAAAAATGAAATGATAATGATCCGTGGTCATTTCCTCATCATTTACTCATGTATGTTCATGTGGGTTTCTGATGGTTCTCTGAAGATCATGTGATTGTTCCAAGGGTTTGGAAACATGGTTCTGTGTCACAAGACGTTTAAAGAGGTGGATCCAGCAGCATCAGGTTTGTGTCCGTATAAATACCATCTGCTGAAGTCAGAGTATCTAAACTGTTTCTGAAGGTCTGGTTTGTTCAGACCTGGTCCTGAAGGTATCGCAGTAGGATGTGACCTCTGGTATATGCTTGTCAGATTGACCAGTCCTACCCTGCTTGGTGTTGGCCTATTAGAGTGAGCAGTATGGTGGTGCACACTGTTGCAGCAGCTCTAGGTATTTCAGGTTGGTGCTTTCGTTGTTATTATACGCTTTGTTTCTTGTTGAGGAGCAACCAACATTTACAGTCGGCTAGATCTGCTTAAAACAAGAGTTTGTTTTGAACGGTGTGTTACAGCTGAGTTTGTTAACACACACAAGATCCCGGTGGACATAGCTAGGAGTCCCGGATCTCCGTGGATTACCTTGCCTGGGGGAAGGAGACAAAAGCAGAAGCGAGGCCATAGAGCTGGAGCACTAGCAAGGCTATGGAAACAGCCACACAGACCACTGCTTTCCAGCCTTTTATTTGCCAACCCCAGATCCCCTGCCAACAAAATGTATGAACTGAGGCTACAGGTAGCCACAAACAACACCGGGAGGGCCAGTTGCATTCTGCTGCTCACATAGACCTGGCTACACTCATCCATCTTGGATTCTGCTATTGAGCTAGCAGGCTGCACTGCACAGCACCAGGACAGAACGCGGGACTCCAGTGAGAGCAGAGGAGGAGGAGTCTGTGTGTTCATTAATAACACCTGGGCCACTAACACGGTGACTGTAGATGTTCACGGCTCCTCAGACCTGGAGTATGTTACTGTGCAATGCAGGCCCATCTATCTCCTGAGGGTTCACCGTAGTCTTGGTAACTGCTGCTTGTATCTCTCCGGATGCTAATGCTAGCTCGGCTGTTGGACTCCTACATAGCAGCATCAGCGACCGGTAGAGCAAGCATCCTGACGCTGTACACATTATAGCGGGGGACTTCAGTCATGCGCACTTAAAGGCAGTGCTCCAGGACGGCTTTGACAGGACCAACTGGGGGAATTGTGAAGACCCAAACATGGAGGTGTTCGCAGAGAGTGTTCTATGTTACATCAAGACCTGCACAAACACTGTTACTGTGGAAAAACATACCAGGGTCTACCCCGACAAGAAGCCCTGGATGATCAGGGAGGTCCAGCAGATGCGAAAGAGAGACTCTTCTTGCCTGACCCTTCAGCTCAGGGTCTTAACAGCACAAACCCGATGAGAAGCATCAGAAAGACAAATTGGATTACAGGAGGAAGATCGAGGACCACCTGGACACCAACAACAGCTGGGAGGTGTTGCAGGGGATCTAGCAGCTTAACAACTACAAGACCAACTTCAGTGCTGCTATAGATGACGCCTTGCTGGCAGAGGAGCTGAACCTCTTCTTTGCCTGCTTTGAGGTGGTCCCACCACAGGCAGCTTCACTACACCCTGCAGCCAACATCAGCTTCACCCTTCCTGTGGGGGAGCATGCTGCAGGCTGTCAAGCTGAGGAAGGCTGCTGGACCTGACGGTGTCCCAGGATTGGTGCGGAGGGACTGCGCTGACCAACTGGCAGGAATCCTCACCAGGATTTCTAACCTTTCCCTGTCCTAATTCACCATCCCTCTCTGTCTGAAGTCCTCCATCATCGTCTCCCTGCCCAAGAAGCCCCACATTTCCAGCCTTAATGACTACCAGCCAGTTGGTTGACACCAGTGGTCATGAAATGATTTGAACATCTGCTCAGGGCTCACATCACTACTCCTCAAAAATGTTGACCCCCACCACTTTGCCTACACGGCTAATAGATCCACTGATGCTGTTGCCACAGTCCTCCATGCTGTACCGTCCCATCTACAACAGTAGGGGGAGCTACATGTGGCTGCTTTATTAGGACTATAGACAGGGATGGGATGGATGCTCAACATCTCCAAGACCTAGGAGAAAATAGTGGGCCAAAGGAAAAAGAGGATGGACATTTCAACACTGATCATCAGTGTGTTGAGAGGGCGGCTGACCTCCACTTCCTGGGAGTCCAGATCGAACAGAACCTGACCTGGAGTGTTAATACCTCTGAGCTGCTGAAGAAGATCCAGCAGAGGTTGCTCTTCCTGAGGGAGAAATAACATCCCACAGAAACTGCTGGTGTTTTCTTATTGCCACTCTATTGAGAGCATACTCACCTACTGCATCTGTGTGTGGTCCACCAGCTGCACAGTGGCTCACAGGAAAGATCTCCAGAGGGTCATTAACGTGGTCCAAAAGATTGTTCTCGACCCTCTTCCCACACTGGAAGAACTTCACAGTTCCTGCTGTCTCCAAAAAGCCCAGAACATCATAAAGGACACTTCTCACCCAGGTCAGGCTCTGTTAGAACCGTCAGGCAGACGCTACGGATCCAATAAAGCAAGGACCAGCAGATTCAAGAGTTTCTGTCCAGCAGCAGCTGAACTCAACTCAGCCAGAATGTGAAGGAGATGCAGTGATGGGAATGAGCTTCAGTATGAATGAGTGAACATCTGGTTTTATTTAATCATTTTAACAAACTGCTTCTATGTTTCTATTTTCCATCAAATGAAATAACATTTAGTTGTACTCGTGACAATGACAATAAAGGGTGTTCTGGTTCTGATTTTTCTGAATCTTCTTGTTCTTCCCTGTGAACTGCTCCAGGTCAGCACTCTGTTTGAGGAGGAGGAAGAGTCCTCTGTCTTCCCACTGAAAGGAAGTGCAGTGGATATGTCCTGTCCCATCAACCCCTCCTCCACCCAGGAGGAGATGGACCAGTCTGCCCATCTAATGACTCTCGGACTGTGCCGGATCTCCGCTGTCAGACCTCCTGCTGCTGCTCCTTCTGACGCCTCCTGCCTGCAGCAGAGCAGGACAGAGAGACGGACAGAAATGTTGTCCCCCGGCCACCGCAGGCTGCTGTGTCTCCTCTGTCCTGTGACACTCCCGTCCAGGCGGCTGCTGGATGTCCATGTCCGGTCCCACAGAGCGGTCGGTGGCTTTGGCTGCATCCGCTGCAACTGGACCACCGACAGCTGGGAGGCGCTGGAGCCTCACTGGAGGAATCACTGCAGGAGGGGGAGGAGGAGGAAGAGGAGGGTAAGGGGAAAGGAGCCAAAGAGGAGGGAAGAACAGGAACATCACAAGGAGAAGCAATGGAGGGAGGAGCATCAAGGCAAGAAGAGGAGCTGTCTCAGGAGGTCAGCGATAGGAGGACTCCACAGCACAGGTGTGCTTCAGATCATGAGGAACAATCAAGAATTAATAATAATCTGCTGCTAATGATGGTTCTGATTGGCTCATTTCAGACAGATGGAGGGCCCAGCAGATTGAACAAGCAGAAACAAAGAAGGCGGAGCTTTCTGACAGGTGAGTCATCACCCAGGTGATTTTTTTTTTTGAAGTTCTCCGAAAAAAAACAGTAAAATGCCACAAGAGGTCGACCGATATTACCGGCCCACTGGATCCTGATGGTGCACATCTTTAAGCACCACAGCTGCTCTGTTTCCACAGTGAGGTGCCAAACCCCCTCCTGTCTGTCAGAACCCGAATCCAAACAAACTTTATTGCCCCGTAATGTTTCCCACGTACAAGGAATCTGCTTCGGTGGTGAGGTGCTATAGATAGACAAACATACAGCTGACAAATACATTTGGAAATATGTAGTAAAAATAAATTGTGTATGAATGTTATGAGAGAAATGGAGCACCGGCAAATATTAGAAATATACAACAATATAGAATGAAATAGTATTTACATGGGCTGAGATATTCATACCATAGCAAGTGTCAGTGGGGGACCTTGTCAATGAGGCTAGCTGCAGATGAGAAGAAGCTGTTTTTGTGGCGAAAGGTTCTGGTCCTGATGGACCGCAGCCTCCTGACAGAAGGGAGAGTCTGACACAGTTTGTGTCCAGGGTGGGAGTGGTCAGCTGTAACATTTCTGTCATTATATTTGAGATAGCTCTGACCCACATACAGAGAACACTCAGGAGAAGAAGGTAAAATAAAGACTGTTTTATTGAAAAAACATAAACAGGAACAAAACTGATGAGAATCTTAACTGTAGGGAAAGAGGTGAAGAGAATGGATGAGTACGGGTAACGAAACTAAGAATAAATGATTAACAAGATGCAGAGATCGGCTTATTGAGTAATGGTGGTCAGGTCGCCAGGAGGAATGAGATTCAGGATCCAGGTATTAGGCAGGAATATCCGTAGAGAGTTCACTTGGTGCTGTTCAGTATGAGCTTGGAGCAAAGGTATTAGTTTGATGTGTGGTGGCTTACGTTGGAGGGTGGACAGGGTACGCTTGTGGCTTGGCTCAGGAGACGTAGAGAGCAGGAAAGCTGCCAGCTTGATACGAAGACAGAAGATAGGATATGCAATCCTCAAAACATAGACAGGCTTGATCATCCAGAATAGCTTCCAAAAAACAAAGTCAGAAACTCAGTGACATAGATCCAAAGTATAGGCTTTTAAAATCTGCAGAAGAGCAAAAACAAAGTTAATCGAAGGTCGAAGAACGAAGCATCGACTTAGAGTGTGGCTTGAGTTTGTACCACTGGTGGCAAAACACTCTCGCATTGAAGTGCTGGCAGCCTCCTGCTTATGTACTCCTCCTAGTAATCAGTGGAACAAGTCGCACCTGTCACCCTGCACACCTGAGAATGAACACATGTAGCAAAAAACACACACAAACCCAGATCCTGACACTTTCCTGCTCACCTCCGAGCCCTGGAGATATGGAGCTCCTAAAGAGAAGGAGCCAATGACAGTCCCTGCAGAGTGAATGATACGCTGCAGCCTGTCCTGGTCCCTGATGGCGACTGCAGCGTCAGAGCTAGCAGTTGCTAACTTCTCAATAAATTTAACTAGCAGTGAAAACAGGGAAAATGATTGATTATCAGCATTTGTCATTGTCTATAAATGGCCTTTATTAAAGATTTTGCTTTTGAAGGAAAACATGTTTGATCTTCAGCTTGGTAAGAGGCCTTCAGCTAGCATCAGGTCTAAACCATGCTAATTAGCTAAATCATGAAAACCTTCAATGTAAACCACAGTTTTTATAGCAGAGATTTAAATGCTGTCAAGTTTAAATCTGACTTTATGGCGTTGTTTACGGTGAATAAATCATCTGAACTGCTTCTGTACCAAGGGTGAGTCGACCCAAAGCCAGACAGAGAAGCTGCACTTGCTTTGTTTGCTTTCTGACATGGGATGTTCCATGTTACCTGGATGAAGCAGAACACGTCTCACCTTTCCCCTAATCTGTAGCCGTCTTTAATGCCTCCATCTCCAGATTATTAGAAAACAGGAAAGCAAAGCTACAGCTCCAGCCAGTTCTATTCAGCCTCCTCCTGCTCAGCTTTCATGGTAAAGAAAATGGAAAAAATTATTATTCCAGGTCAAAATAATTGAGAACCAAAATAAATTATGTAGGCAAAATATGATCAACTGTATCGGCCCAACATAACGGCAGTAGGCCGCCCTGAATTTTAAATATTGCTATCGGCAGTTGGAAACTCCCGTTTCAGTTTACCTCTAAATGCTGTCAATGCCATCTTTTACAGAAGTTCCCAAACAGCCAATCAGAAACCAGCATGTGATTTCAGCAGTTCTGTTCCCAGTCAGACCAGTTCACTCCAGACCTGTTCATCACAGACTGTCTCAGTACTCAAGAAAAAGGAGCAGCAGGAGGTTGAGAGCAAGCGGACAGGCCTCACATGCTCATTGTGCCACAGGTGACTACGTTACCCACAGCTCTTCAGTTCACACATCAACCAATCACAGAACATTTGAAGAATGGCTGTGTTCACTGGCTGTAAGACGCCTGAATACCAAGATGCTTCGTCTTTACAGGAAGTTCTCCTCTAAGTTGACACTGAAACGTCACCTGGGCGTCCATGGAGCAGAAAAACCGTTTACCTGTCCTCACTGTCCCTACAGCAGCAGACTGAAGGCCTCACTGATGCAACACCTGAGGACTCACACAGGTAACACACCAGAGACTCACTTAGGCAACACACTTGAGGAGTGACCCTGGGTCAGGTAAAATGACCTGTGTATGTGTGTGTGTGCACAGGTGAGAAACCGTTTAGGTGTTCCGAGTGTCCGTATGCTTCCATTGATCGCAGCTCTCTGCTGAGACACAGCCGAACTCACAGCCAGGAGAAACCGTACAGCTGTCCGCTGTGTAACTACAGCAGGTAACACACCTGTTATGCTGTCGCTGTGAGGATGAATATTCTAGCTGGTGGTGACCAACTTAAAATGTTTTTTAGCATCCAGAAGAAGAGTTTGGATCTCCATGCTCGCCGACATCACACAGGCGAGGTGTTTCCTTGCCAACAGTGTGAGTACTCCAGCCCGGACCGCCAGCTGCTGCTGAAACACATTCGAAGACGCCACGCCCCATCCCAGCTCCAAGTGCTCTGATTGGACTGTGAGCTGCTGCTGATGTCACCCAGTGTGCTGGTCACATGTTTACAACATAGGCAGAAAATATTCAAATGTTCATTTTACATGAAAATAAAAATATGATAAAACAGATCATTTGATGACATTAAAATTCGCAACACCTTTAATTCAGTTCAGTTTATTGGTCTGAATTCAGCACTGATCTCCAACAAATGTCGTCTCAAGGCACTTTCCAATTTATATACAGAAACGTATGAAAGATCTAATCCAGTCAGTAAGATTCCAAGTTCATTGCACCCTTTCCAGATTAATCCTAGTTGTCAAACAATGCAGTCAAGTTCAGTATGTTATTCAAATGCATCCAATCACTTTGCACCAATACTCATATTTAACATGCACAAAGTGACAGAGGAGAGGAAAACACAAGCAGAACCTTCCTCATGGCGACGGGTCAGGAGGCTGTTCACAAACTGCAGAAAGTGTCCAGCATAAAGTGCTGAGTTGTTACTGGTGTAAAGGACGCCATGTCGTGGCTGAATGCAAGTTTGCATCTGATTTATGTCAGGAATGTGGGAAAAAGGTCACATTAGGAGAGCCTGCAGGTCTGAATGGGGATTTTATGAGACAAAAGAGGGCCAAAAGAGCCAGAACGGTTTCATATGCAAGCTTGGCAAACGGGGAAGGATGCTTCTGCTTCAAGGACGAGAGTGATACAGAGGACAGTAATGATGTTAACATGATCTAGACCAGCGGTGTCCAGCTCCAGTCCTCAATGGACGGTGTCCTGCAGGTTTTAATCTTTCCCTGGTTCAACACACCTGAATCAAACGATGGTCCATTAGCAGGCCTCTGCAGAACTTTATGGCACGCTGAGGGGGTATTTGGACCGTTTGCATCACATCTAACACCGGCCCTCTTGAGGACTGGTGCTGGACAACCATGATCTCTAACATGTCACATGACCTAACCAGTGGCAACCATCGCAGTGAAGATAAGATGACTGGAGGTGACATTTATTACTGACACAAGCTGTAGAGTAAAATTACTGAACGAAGAACAATTTACACATCTTTGGAAGAAAGGAGGAGACAGTGGCTTAAGCAAAGCAGGCGGGTTTCTGTTTGAAGACTGTGATAAACCAGGGGTGACTGCGCAGCAAATTCATCTCTGGGCAGTCTGAGACCCTCTGTTGGCTGGATTTACAGACCCTCTGACCTCTGGAGTCACAGAACCTCTGCTGGCAGGAGTCGGAGACCCTCTGACCCCTGGAGTCGGAGACCCTCTGACCCCTGGAGTCGGAGACCCTCTGACCCTTGGAGTCGGAGACCCTCTGACCCTTGGAGTCAGAGACCCTCTGACCCTTGGAGTCAGAGGCCCTCTGACCCTTGGAGTCGGAGACCCTCTGACCCCTGGAGTCAGAGACCCTCTGACCCTTGGAGTCAGAGACCCTCTGACCCTTGGAGTCAGAGGCCCTCTGACCCTTGGAGTCGGAGACCCTCTGACCCCTGGAGTCGGAGGGTATGTACTGAGAGGGTGGGAGGAGCTCATCGCAACGGAGGAAGAGTGGTCGTCCCTCCATAGTCATACAGCTTTTACATCTAGCAGTTTCATGAAGCCCATCCAGGAAATGGGGTGAAGGAGTTAGCGTGCAGCTAAATGTGATGGCCGTTTCCTTTAAGGACATTCCTGCTGTAGGTCCTTTACATCCATAGGAAAATCACAGACAAGCCATGGAGAAGGAAGTAAGATGTTCCTGATCCAGGTGGCTGCTTAGTCCAAATAGATAGAAGCCATGGAGTGATCCACATCACGTGTGACCATCGAGAGTCTCAGGCAGACTTACAGTCACCAAGGAATTCCTGAAATAGCTGTAGCTGTTTCACCACTGAGGCATTTCACCAAACAGGAGAAAAACAAACAGCAAGACTTTTATCTCCCATCCAAAAGTTTGGAAGAAGAGGCTTTGCTCTTTACAAGGAACTTCATCCCAGGTCCATCATGGATACCTGGATAACCGTTAGCAAAGACTGGCCCCGTTTCATTCCAGGTCATGCTGGGAAATGGACAAGTGGTGAGAAGACACAGACTGGAGCGACTGGTACCTCACTGGCAGCAGAGGAACCAGACGTGAGGAGATTCCAGAATGGCTCCTGCTTAGTTAAAGGACTATAGTTAGCAGTGAGCTCCCCAGGAAGCTCACAGGGAGGAGGTGGTCCGCTTGAAACCTGAAGTAGATGCAAACAAAGTAAGGATTTCATTTGTCTGCTTTATAAAAGAGTAAGAAATGTGAAATACTGGTTATGTTAGGAGTTAAAAGCTGCAGGAGTTCACAAATGTCTAATTTATTGCTAGAACAGGATATTAGTAAGCTAGTATTATCAGGGGGGTTGAAGTGCTTTATATAGGAAGCCTACAGGGGGCGCTAGTGCTGTTCATGGATTTTTGGTCCATTACCTGTTTTCAACGGAGAGTTTAATTAGTTTATGATGAAAAATATAATGAAAACTGAACCGTGGGTATTTTTTGGACTTATGCTGGGATCTGATTCATCTTCAGAGTCAAAACAGGAGAACTGAGCATGCGCAGCAACAGATTCAATACGTTGTGTTCACTGACCTGTAGGTATGGGAAAATTCACAGAAAAACACTAAAATATAAATACAGTGAAAACTTAGTTTGTAGATGTTTCTTTATTTTTTACAATTGAGTCACCTGGAGCACCTGGGACTCCTGAAATACCTGAGATACCTGAAATCGTTCTTCTATGCCTCCAACTGACAGTTTAATCTCAGGCTTTGATGGTTCTAGATTCTGCAGACCGTAGGTCCAAACAGGAGACCTTTCTGCAGAGCAGGGCAGTTAAGAACCGTGCTCACAGCTGGTTCTGTTCTTGGTGGCTTGAATTCTGTCGCTTGTTCACATGAGGAACCACTGAGAACCTCTACCTCAGTGAAGGATGAGTGTGTGATGGTTTCAGTTGAAGGTCCTCAGACTCAGGTGTATTTATGCTTCATTATGCAAAAAGAAATCACATTTAAAAGTATTTATAGGGTTGAATAAAATCATGTGTTCACTACAGAAGTTCTGGAGTTCTTCTTGAATCTCTGCTCAAACTGAAGCAGTTTAGTGCCTCAATGGTCTGTGTGGGATTTATAAATAGGACAATGAATAATTGTCAGAAATAGTAGATGAGACTGAATTATTTTGTTGCAGCAACTGAAAGATCTTGTGTCCGTGTATTTCAATTAGCCTCACAGCTTGTCTGAGCGGTTCGGACAACACCGAGTAGAACCTGTTGCACGTCATGTGTTTCAGTACCCAGAACTTTACCACAGAAACTCTGCTGCCGTCAGCGAGGCCTCCTTGCTTCACCCCTCTGCGTTGGCAGTTTTGGTTCCACCTTCTGCGAGATGTTGGGTCAACAGTGGCGTATGAATGGACTCTGGGTCCGTATCTCTTCTCATCATCTTAATCTGATGCTTTGAAACACGGCTGCTCTGTGACATATTGGGAGGCAACTTTCTGACCCACATGCAGAACCACGAGCAGACAACCAAAACAGTTTGTAACTTGTCTATTTAATACGCTGGGGCGAGTCCGGGATTGGTACTGGTCGGGGCTGGAACCTGGAGCTCTGTGAAGGACAGTCAGGATTAGCAAGGGAAGATGAGGAGTTGTGCAGATCATTGACTGTGTGGAGGAAAAGGAGAGGGCTTACGGTGCTGGTCAGAGAGAAAGGCTGTGAGGTACGGTCGTCGATGCAGAGGTTTGTTCTGGGAAGGTTTACTCCGGGGGCCCAAGTCGGTAAGTCCGTGGGCAGCGTCGGAGAGCGAGCGGGCTGGCGAGCACAACTTGTCCGAGAAGGGGAGTCCGTGGGAAGCGATCAGGGCGTCGGGCACAGGCAGGAGCTTCAGAGTGAACTGCAGGGCTTGGTTTGTTCGGTTGGTTATGTTCTTTGAAGAATGAAGATGGTCTCCAGAATGCAGACAGCTTACAGGACCTGGGGTTTGCAGCAGAGGTAAACTTAGGACAGACTGAACAGAGCTTAACTGGTCACTAGACAGGTTTCTCAAAACGAATGACGTGGAGGCTTGAGGTTACCTCTCATGTGGGATCATCAGGGGATGAATGCATGTCCTGCAGCTCCTTATAAGCGCCTCCGTCTGGATTTCTCCCAGATGTGCTGCATTAAGCACATCACCGCTCATAAGTGACTCTACTCATGACAGACAGACTCAGACAAACACATAACAAATCCCACAATGTGACACTGAGCACCAGGTTCAGCCTCCAACGGTCAGGAGACATTAAAGAGCTCAGTTTCATCTGCCAAAATAATTATAAAAAAAAAAAAGAATAGTTTCATGATTTCATTGGTTTTCAGATCTTTTGGAGCCAAAATCAATTTTGACCAATACATCTGATTCAGTCCTAAATGTGTCAATTCCCTCTAGGCACAGTTTGGGTCATCAGGTCCTCCTCCATTCCCCTGGAGAAAAGGTCCATGTTGCTCTCTGATCCATCAGCTGATCGACTGATTGATGTTCTGATGGGATGGAAAGCTCCTCAGGCGGATGGACTCCTGCTGTGTGGACGTTTTGATGGAGAAGCTGCAGAAATCCCACCATCTGCCAACTCTTTCAAAACATCTGTCCAAACCAGTCCCTCTAACCAGAGTCCAACCCTGGGTCGAGTTTTACAAGTCCCATCCTTTCCTGTGATTCTTGGGAATTCTGCTAAATATAAATAAGTATTGATATTTTATCAGTCAATCTTATGGATCCCATAAGATCCAGAGCCAGGTCATCTCAGTGTCTCTCTGCTTCTGTCAGGTCCAGACCTGCAGACCTTCATATCAGAGATCTGTTTTAACTCTCAAAGGTTCCTCCTGTGGGTCTAATGGGTCTGGTACCAACAGCTGAGAAGCTGTTAAATCTAAACTTGTTCAATGGAAGAACGAAGCAGGGTTCAGGACATTTGGTTAGTTTGTTTCAGAGTATGTGACCTCTTTGTCAGCAGCGCCAGGGGTTCTAACATCATTAGTGCCAAAGTAACCCTCGTTAAAGGGAAATAATTAGGTTACCTCGGCTCCAGATGTTAATTTAGCCTCTGAGCGTTATTGGATCGCTCCATGGTCCACTCAAATATCCCCTGTCATCAATCGATCAGTCTGACATAAAGAGCTGCAGCACGGTGACGGCTGACAGATCAGAGGAAAGATCCACGCTGAATCCTGCAGATATCCAGCCACAGAGAACCGAGGGACACTGAACTGGCATCCCACAGGGCTCCAGACAGCCTCCATCAACAGCCTCGACACCAAGCTGCCAGAAACATCATCCAGACAAAATCATCCAGATATCAAACCAGAACCCAACCTGGAATCACACCAACATCCAGCAGGAGTTCAGACAGCATCCAGTCAGGATCCTACAAAGTGTTTCAGAATCTGTCATATATCCAACTAAATTGGCGTACAGAAATCCAGTCAACCTCTGACCAACAGACCCGTCAGTACCCATCCGCCCAGTGAGAAGTTGCCTCCACAGGAGTGGGATGGCATCTGACTGCCCCCTGGCGAAAAACTGCTCAGGTCACCAGAAACGTATTGGGATGCTGAATGTTTTCCACCTCCCTGGTCCCATCCCAACTCACAGCGTTCTTCTGCAGCCTCGCCTGTTCCCAACCGTGGACGTTCCTGTGCATGCCCATTACATCATCGGTTCTGTGATACTGTTGGTGGGAGTGACAGGAATGCTGGGAAATGCTCTGGTCATCTACGTGTTCTGTCGCAGTGAGACGCTGCAGTCACCCAGCAACCTCCTGGTGGTCAACCTGGCGGTGGCCGACTTCCTGATGTCAGTGACGCAATCTCCGGTCTTCTTTGTGGCCAGCCTGCATCGCCGCTGGGTGTTCGGGGAGTTTGCCTGCGAGCTGTACGCCTTCTGCGGTGCTCTGTTCGGCATCTCCTCCATGATGACACTCACAGCCATCTCACTGGACCGCTGCCTGGCCATCACGCGGCCGCTAGCTTTGCTGGGCGGAGTCAGTCGGCAGAGGCTCTGTCTGGTGATTGTGGGGGTGTGGGTGTACTCGCTGGGCTGGAGTCTGCCACCGTTCTTTGGGTGGAGTGCCTACATCCCTGAGGGACTGCAGACATCCTGCAGCTGGGACTATATGAGCTTCACAGTCACGGTGCGCACCTACACTCTCCTGCTTTTTGTCTTTGTCTTCTTCATCCCCCTCGCTGTCATCGCCATCTGCTACTTGTCCATCTTCAGGGCGGTGCGGCAGGCGGCTCAGGAAGTGGAGAAGCTAAACTGTGGAGAGACCAACAAGGCGTATGAGCGCCTGCGCAGCGAGTGGCGGATGGCCAGAGTGGCTCTGGGAGTGATTCTGCTCTTCATCGTGTCTTGGTCCCCTTACGCTGCCGTTGCTTTGACTGCCACCGCTGGCTATGCCCACCTGCTCACTCCTTACATGAACTCGGTACCTGCAATCATCGCCAAGGCCTCTGCCATCCACAACCCCATCATCTATGCCATCACACACCCAAAGTACCGTGCTGCTATTGGCCGCCACTTCCCGCTCCTGCGTGCTGTGCTTCGACTGCAGGACAAGGACCTTCACACCTCTCTCAGCTCCAGCAGTGCCTCATCTCGCCGCGCCACGCTAAGCAGCTCGCCAGGGGTCCGGTTGGGTTCTGGTGTCCAGGTCAACGGACGGTGGAGTAAGAGCCGGTTGTCCTCAGCTTCCGACAGCGACTCCTGCTGGACAGAGAGCGAAGCTGATGGCTCCAGTGCTGGATCAACAGCCATCAACCGGCGGCTGTCCTCTGAGGTGACCGTGGAGCAGTCTGACCCCGCCCGCAGGAACCTGCTGACTGGGTCGACCAGACTGACAGAAAGCGACTCACCTGAAGGGGGTGCTACAACGGAGGCGAAACCTCTGCTGGTTCCTCTATGATGGCACTACCCTTTAAAGCCTTTTTTTAATTTTTAATTTTTTTTAATTAATTTCCATAACCATAACATATAAAACATTTGTCTACCAGGGGTATAACAGCTGAGTACAGAATCAAATGATCAAGCACAGAAAAGAAAGTAAACTGATCAGTGTATAGGTTACTTACAGAAATTCACATTAGGTTTATCTAGAATCGAGAAGTACTTCAATTGTGGTGTAGTATGAATGGAGCTCCTTGTTGAAGTGGTATATGTTTGGTTTGGAGTTTGTCAGTTTCTTCTTGTGAATGAGGAATTTTCCTGTAGAAGTTGCGTGAAGTAGATCAAATCTTGATCCATGTCCTTATCATCAAAACATAGTATAATGTATTTTTCTGTACGTTGAATTGTTTGTCCAGTTTTCAGTTGTTGTACCTCTACCCAGAACGTCATTGCATGAGTACATTGATAAAATAAATGAGAAATTGTCTCCATATGTTGTTCACAGAATGTACAAGAGTAGTCAATATTAAGTTTAAATTTTTCCAGTGAATATATATTATGAATTCTATATGTAACCTCCTTAACTTTATTAGTTATGCAACATTTCTCTCCATTTAACCAAATTTGCTTCCAGTTAATTTCCCCAAATACAGAAGACCAAAAAAATCTACCAAGAGGTAAAGTAACCTTCTGTAAACATGTTCTTATTGGTTTGTTGGATCAAACCTTTTTACTGACCTCTACGTTACCAAGCCATTATAAGGTTTCTAAGTTTATCTCCAGCTAAAACAACAGGTTTGGTTCCTTTAAATAGCTGTTTCAAAGTGTTGGGTAGCGCATCAAAAACTACAGCGTACTCTTTAGCTGTTGTGGGTATATTAAATCTGGTCAGAAATTCAGTGTATGACAAAAACGTTCCATTATCATTTAAGAGTTGTTGGACAAGCGCAATTCCATTACCCATCCAGTTTTTATAGTAAAGTGACTTGTTCTTATACAAAATATTCCCATTGTTCCAAATGTAATAAGTAGTTGGTGAGAAGTTATGCTTGTAAGCGAGTTTCCAAGCAAGGAGAGCTTGTTGGTGAAACCTGGATAACTTAACAGGTAACTTTTCAGTTTTATAATCACATTTTCATAAGAATTGGAGTCCACCCTCCTGATTAAAAATATAGTTGGGGAAAATATTCCAAAACCATATCAATCCCTTTTAAGTAGGTTGGTTAACCATTTAATTTTAAAGGAATTATTTTGCATTTCAAATTTCTGAACATCTAATCCACCAAAAAATTTGTCATTGCAAAGAATATCTCTTTTTAAGTAATGACATTTATGTTTCCATATAAAGTCAAATAGAATTTTATCTAACTTTTTGCACACTTCCCATGGCATTTCTAATGATAAGGATGTATATACAGATCTGGAGATTCCCTCAGCTTTGGACAGTAGTATTCTACCATTTAATGACAGGTCTCTCATCAGCCACATGTTCAATTTAGTTATTTGTTCTATAATGGGGTCAAAATTTGAAGTGCTACGTAAATCTTCTTTTTCTTCAATAATCACTCCTAAGTTAGTACATTTTTGATGCCATTAACTTCAGTCAGAATGGAATCTTTAAGTGGGAATAAAACAGACTTCTTAATGTTCATTTTTAAGCCGGACACTGCGGAGAATTTTTGGATACAATCAATAGCATTACTCAACTCATGTACATTAGAAATAAATATAGTTGTATCATCAGCCAGCTGTGATTATTTGAAGTGTCTGTCACAGTGGCGCTGGAATAGGGGGGGGGCAGGGGGCCATTGGCCCCTCACTTTATGGCCCTGGCAGGCCGTGATCTGGTCCCAACAAAAATTTACGTGGGCTTGACCCGATTGCGCTGAGAGGCTGTGACGGATCTCTCGCTGTCTAGAGACAGAGTCACAAACAAACGTTTGTGTCTCTTGAAACCTGACAGCGTCCGCAGAAACACGCGCAGCGTGATTATAAATACATCCGCAACGAAATGAGAAACGCAAAAAACACACCTGTCCAGTTGCCAACATTTTATTGTATCCAAGATTATAATAAAAATAAAGTTTGTTATTATCAATAATAAAACCTGATTATGTGTCTGACAATATTTCTATGCTGCTGGCAGAGATTGGAGCAGTCTGATCCAGGGTCCCACTGACTGCTTCTCATCAGGAAAATCTGTCACCTGGAGGAAAAACTGCATTTTTCTTCTCTGTTACAGAATAAAGTAGAAGTTGAGGAAAAGGCAACAGGCAGAACCTCCTGACCCTGTTACTGCTAAGAACAAATCAGTTCTTTATCAAATCTTATTAGTTGCTCATTCAGTAAATCTGGTGCAGCTCGTTTCTTCTTTTTTTAAAGATATTTCTTCAGCACTAGTGCCCTTTTTTATTTCTTTTTTGACAGTAGGCAGACAGAAAAGAGGGGTAGAGAGAGGGGGAGACATTCAGAAAATGTCACTGCGTCCGGGACTCGAACCCGGGACTCAAACCCAGGACAGCCGCTTCGAGGACTGCGGCCTCTGCAGATGGTCGCGCGCTTTAACCCCTACACTATCAGCGCCGCACCCAGCTCATTTCTCTGTTGTCACAGAGTCTGCACGGCGAGTTGGCCCCAAACTCTGTAGGTGAGAGAGGGCACCCGACCCAACACGACCCAACCTCAGTCACAGTCAAACAGCCCACTCTGGGATCACTGACCCAACTACAAGTGGCTGTGGCTGACAGCCAATGAAAAGGAGTTTGGAAGATGACATCAGCTGCAAGCTGATTGGTTTTCATTGAAAAACTTTATTTCTAACCAGGATCATAACGTGATATCAGCAACAACACACATTCAGACTCAAATACAGAAGATAAAAACATACATGTCCAACATAAAGATAACGAGACAATTCTCAATGATTATCTATACGACCCGGTCCAAACATGACGTTGCCGTCTGTTCAGGCAGAAATAACATTTATAGATTAAAGCCCGCATTAACAGTCATTCTAGAACCCACAAACATCAGAACCTAAGAGAAATGATCCAAACTCAGAGTAGAACCAAGAATACAGTCAACACTATCAGAACCGTCTTCTCCTGTGGAATAAACTATTTTTAAAATTTCAGCTCAGAAATTTTACTTGGCTGAAGATCTTCCATCAGCGCCACCTACTGGTCTGTTTGTTCCTTCAACCTGTCACCCTCAGTTGGTTTTAGTTGGTCCTGATAGCAGGTCCAGTTGATCAGTCAGTGGAACCAGTCTGTTGGTGGGAAGTCCAGCCAGCTTGAGGATGTTTCCATGTTTAACAAGAAATGTGAGAACAGGTTGTTGAGAACCTGAGTGTTTCTTTTAATGTGAAGAAGATGCCCCCTTAAACCATCTGATCCTGGAGATTTGTCCAATGTTGTTTCATTCCTTGTTTCATGTCCTAATATTAATATAAAACACGATCGGTTCAGAATGATGATAAACCGTTCATCCATTGGAATATTATTACTGTGCTGCTGATCATCTTAGTTTTTAACCACGAATGTTCCCTGCAATCTAGACATGCCCTCACAATTCAACCCTAACCCTGAACAACACCACGGCTGCTGTGTGACCTTTGACCTTAGTGGTCTCAGAACTCTGTCTGTGCATTTGCAGAACCAGCCACTGCCAGGAGGAGGTGGTGGCCATGACAACCAGTCTCTGGTGGCAGCAGCAGAAGAACAGGCTGTTTTTTTCCTCTGGGGGCAGGAAGTGTGTGTGAGACGCAGCATCGCGTGCCAGCGCTGTTCACCCTGAGCAGCCTTGCATGACAAGCTGCGACCGCAGACTGACACACGGTGGTAGCTGAGCACGAGAGAACACAGTGTTCCAGAGTCTGACCCGGTAAACAATAAGTGATCGATAATCAGAACAGTTCGGATGGACCAGAGTCCAAAACTCAGCTTGACTTTGCTCAGATAAAAACAAACCCAGTAAAAAAGAATGTAACCGGGTCAGACATGACTTTAAATGTAGCATGGCTGTTGGTCTTTCTGAGTATTTCAGAACCTGCTGATCTTCTGAGATTTTCACCCAGAACAGAGAATAGTCTGAAGAAGAGAACATATCCAGAGAGCAGCAGCTGATAGGAGGAAAATGTCTTGTTGAGGTCAGAGGAGAATGGGCCGACTGGTTCCAGATGACCACTGGTTCCAATCAAGGTCTGCAGAACACCATCTCTGAACACACACCATGTGGAACCTCAGATGTTCTACAGCAGCAGAAGACCACACCAGGTACCACCCCTGTCAGCTGGAACAGGAAACTGAGACTAAACCACACAGACTCACCAGAACCGGACCAGAACAGGTTGGAAAAATGTTTCCTGATTCAAAGAGTCTGGATTTCAGCTGCACCATTCAGATGGTCGGGTCAGAACTCGGTGTAAACAACATGAAAGCATGGTTTCAACCTGCCTTGTATTAGCGGTTCAGGCTGGTGGTGGCAACATGGGATGGGGGATATTATCTTGGCCCACTTTGGGCCCATCAGAACCAACTGTGCATCATTTAACCATCGCACCCTTTTTGAGAATTGTTGCTGACCATCTCCATCTCTGATTGACCAAAGTGGAACCATCTTCTGGTGGTTCCTTCCAGCAGGATAATGCTCCATGTCTCAAAGCTCAGGTCATCTCAGACCGGTTTCCTGAACATGACACTGAACTCCAATGGTCTTCACTGCCTGCAGGTCTCAGTCCAACAGAACATCTTTGGATGTGTGGAACAGAAGGTTCTGATCATGGATGCTCAGCTGACAACAACTGAGTGATGTCATCATGTCTACATGGACCAGAATAACTGAGGAACGAAGAATTTGGGTAGTTCTGAAGAAAAGGAGATCCATATATATAAATGTGTGTGTGTGTTGAACAGGAAATGGAGGTGAAGCAGAGAACATCATGTTCAGACCACAGACACCTCAGTACTACAGATGAGGCACTTCGATACTACAACAGAAAAAAACAAAAGGCCCAGGTGGGGGTGACAGTTGTGTTGTCACGGTAACCACTACAAACAGCAGCTGATTGGCTGGTCAGCAAGAAGGAACAGTTTATTTTACCATTTTCCAAGTTTGTGCAACTGAAGCAAAACACAAAGAGTTCAATTACTCTGCAGCAGCTGATCAACACACACACCAGTCCAGTTCCCAGTTCAGCTCCACACTTTAAAACTGCATCAGTTCATGTTCATAGTTCTAGGAAGTATTTTGAACCACATTCAGAGTCCCAACATGAGCTGCTTCTCCTTTATTTCTATGAGATCTTAGAAAACATGCAGGTGATGGTTTCATGTATCAGGTAGCATAGTGATGATGTCATCGCTTTGCCACCTCCCACCTGGAACCTGTCTTTGTTCACCTAAACCGGGCCTTTCTTTGGCTCTAGTCCCAACGAGCTGCTCTCAGACACATGTTCCAGGGTGACTCGTCAGACAGCACAACAAGTCTGAGCCGTGACGAAGGGTTCAGCCATCTACGAGGTCGGTTTGATGAACTCCTGAGTCTGTTCCAACAGACATCACTCAGGTGAGTCACACGCCTGTGCTGACAGTTCAGCAAAGATGGGCATTTCAGTACCTCATGACAACTGTCAAGCATGGTGGTGGAGGGCTGATGCTTTGGGCTTGTTTCACATAAACAAAAATAAGGAAAAGAATCAAGGTCTTGCAATGGTCTAGTCAAAGTCCAGACCCGAACCTAACTGGCATGCTGTGGTAGGAGCTTCAGAGAGCTGAGCAGAACCAAAGCAAAGAAGAGTGGATAGAACCTCTCCACAGCAGCAGGAACCACTGCTAAAAGGTTCTGGAAGCTGATGGATCAAGGATTGGACTCAGTCTCTGTTATGTCTGTGTCTCTAAAAGCTGTTTGCTGTTCTTGTCAGGTTCAAACAACCTAAAATACTTATGACATCACAAAAAGAAGAGAAAGACAAAGACTTAGTTATTAACTTGCAGCGAGGAGAACGGACAGAGATGTGCTTCAGTTACAAATCTCCAACCGCTCTGAAAACCATCTGTCCGTTCCTCTCTTTATTATCTTTGGGGTCCCTAATTATAAAGAACGTTACTCTCTAAGGATGGGAAAAACATCTGCATCTTAAACAGGTCATAAACACCATTATCTTTTAACAACACAGTCTCATCATCTTAAGATCAGTGTCTTCTGTTCATCACAATCAGCCTTCATCTTTATGACCTCCTCAACTGTGACTTCTTCCTTCTCAACTCCACCTTTGATCCTTGCCTGCAGACAAATTCATCACATCCTTTACTCACACAAACATCATGAAAGGTTATAAAGATCAAATAGTAAAGTTAAAGAAAAGGAAAATATATAAGATAAATCTATATACAATTCTTCCAACAGCTCTGTTGTCAGTTTCTGCCTCTCTGATGTGTGATGCGATGTTTTTGGCGGCAGGTTTGTGGATCTGGAGCTCCTCCCCCGACAGCTTGCGTGAGTTCTGACGTTGCTTCTTCCTCTTATTCGTCATTTTGTGGTTTAACGGACCAAAAGTGAGAAGAGTAACAACCAGCCAGACGCTGCAGAGACGAGGAGCCGCCGATGGTGAGTCCACAACTGCCTGTCTGGGTCCTTCTGTTCAGATACTGTTTAAGTAGAACTGTGAGGATTTACAGAACACCTGTACACAGGTGTACCAAGGATTCACTTATTAGAGTATCAGAACGTATAAATCGGTTCTGTGAGGTTTCTGAGGTTTTTCCTCCACAAACCAAGAAATGAGTGAGTTTGAATCCTGATGCAAAATGAATAAGTTGAAAGGTTTTTAAGGTGAACATGAAGTACTTCTGCTTAACTGCAGGAGAATCATCATGGCTCATTCAGCCTAGTTTAGATTGCTCAAGGGTTACCTGTAATAAATAGCTGATAAAGTTTAAATTCAGACAGAAACTTTGATGAATTCTGTTTCTTACTGAACTGATCAATATTTAGAGACATTTTCAATCAGTGTCAGGCTTTTATTTTTGAAAGAGTTAGAGCAGGAAATGACGCAATTTAGACAGACATCAGTAAACATGTCTGTGTTTTCCAGTTACATGACCTCATCACCATCAACATGAGCATCAACATGACCTCCATGGATGACATCATCACAGCTATGACGACAGAGGTAAATAATCGATCCAGCTACTAATAATTATGCAGCAGGTTTGATCAGGTAACATCAGGTGTTTTCAGGTGTGTCTTTTTCCCCTGGTAGGACCCATCTTACTTCAGTCTATCAACCACCCCAGAAGAAGAGTACTATGAAGACTATGATCTAAACGTCACAGACCTGATGTGCAACCGGCAGTCGGTGCGGGACTTCAGAAGTCAGTATGAGCCACCGTTCTTCTGGATAATCACTCTTGTGGGTGGAGCTGGGAACCTGGCCGTGGTATGGATCTATCTGAGCTTCCGTAAGCGGCTGAAGACAATGACTGATGTGTACCTGCTGAACCTGTCGGTGGCCGACCTCTTGTTCCTGGTCACGCTGCCGTTATGGGCAGCTGAGGCATCACACGGCTGGCTCTTTGACCTCACCATGTGTAAGATAAACTCCGCCCTCTACAAGGTGAATCTGTTCAGCAGCATACTACTTCTCACCTGCATCAGCGTGGACCGCTACATCGTCATTGTGCAGACCACCAAGGCACAAAACTCGCAGATGGAGCGCCGCCGCTACAGCCGACTCGTGTGTGCTGGGGTTTGGTTGCTGGCGCTGCTGCTCGCCATGCCTGAGCTGTACTTTGCTGACCTTGCCAAAGCAGGCTCCAAATCTTACTGCAGGATGGTTTACCCATCCAACCTAGGAAACCGCACCAAAATCTTGGTACTGTCACTGCAGGTGAGCATGGGTTTCTTCGTACCCTTCATTGTCATGACCTTCTGCTACAGCATCATCATCGCCAAGCTGCTCAAGACTCGTAACTTTGAGAAGCACAAAGCCATGCGAGTGATCCTGGCCGTGGTGGTGGTGTTCATTGTGTCGCAGCTGCCCTACAATAGCATGCTGGTGATGGAGGCCACGCAGGCATCCAACATGACCGTGACAGACTGCCAGAAGGTGAAGGCCATAGACATGGCGGGGCAGGTGCTGAAGAGTCTAGCCTACATGCATGCCTCTCTCAACCCCTTCCTCTACGTGTTTGTTGGTGTTCGCTTCCGCCGTGACATAAAGCGGCTGCTGCGCTGCTGCCTGCCGCAGCCAACCAAGACTCCTCTGGGAAAGACCAGGAGTCCTCTGAGCTCCACCAGGATCTCAGTGATGTCAGACAGCGACACCTCCCAGGCCCTGTCGCTGTAGAGGCAGCTATGCAACATTCTGTTTGTGTTGCAGCAGCCTCAATATCACAAGATGAGTGACAACAGGAAGAGTGGCCAATTTCACCCAGCTTCAAGAAGGCTTCATTAAGATGCATGCTGCTGCTTAACTTCTCTGTCAGCTGTGACTCTGCAGTCACAAGATCTTCAAACAAACAAGTTCACAACAAGAAGAACTACAATGATCCCCTTAAAATCCATCAGTTAAACCCTTAAATCATTCAGGGGATTTGTTTAGGTTGCTTCAACAGAATGAAATCTGCTCAGATCTTTGATTGGTCTTCTTGTGCAGAGGAGAAGAAAGTCCAGAATCATGTGTTTGTTCCTGTTCTTAGCAAGGTGGGATCTGACCAAGTGTTCAGTTAGTAAAGCTTGTTGAAACACGGAAAGGCTGGATTTGATCCCGAATTGGTTCGGTTCATGTCTGCCGTCAAGGACTTGTTCCCTTTGTGATCTACCTGCTTCACCTGGAAGGTTTTGGTTTTCTGTCCAAACAGACTCCAAGTATAATCATCACATTCAGAACATTCCAGGAAGTTCTCAGGACTTTATGAGGACTTTTTCAGGACTCATCCCTGTGTTTGGGTTTTTCTCATGAGGTTTCTGGGTATTTGGGGGACTTTATCAGGACTTTTCTGTACTGTGAATCTTTTTTACATGAGAATTTGGAGCTGCTGTTTAGGTGATTGTCTGTCATGTGACCTAATGTGTTTGGGGTCAAATGTGTGTTTTCTCTGATATAAATATGAATTTTGTCTTTTTCTTCTCTGTGACGTTAAACCCGCTCACCAGCGCTAACACATGCTAACAGAGGCTAGCAGAGCCCGGTTCTTTCCTGCTGTACAGAACCTGCTGTGAGTTTTCATGACTGTACATGTTTTTATGTTGGATCATTAAGAATAAACTGTTTAAAGTGTCTTCAGCGTTTGTGAGCGTGAACATCAGCAGGAAGCTGATGAAGCGCAGTCAGGCTGTTTGCTTCACATCCTTCCTCCCTTCATCCTGTTTGTGTTTTCGTGTTGAACTTTGCTCTGTGATCTCAAACATCAGATGTTGTATGGGAACTAAAGCTTCAACGACATCTGCAAAAAGAGGAAACTGCTCTTTAGCAGAAGTGACACCTGAACGTTCATCTCTCTCTGACGGGTTAGGGTTAGGGTCGCTGCCGACACAAACTGACAGAAGTCCTTTCTAAACTAAAAGGTTGCTTTGTTCTGTATTCTCCTCACAACGTTCTGCTTTAATAAAACAACACAGAGATGGGAATAACTGACTGGTTCACCTGCAGACAGGAAGTCTGTCTGTGCAGCACTGATTATTAACTGCGTGGTTAAACCGTCTGCTTCCTGTCTGTTCAGTTTAAAAACAGAACACGAAACACCATGAATGATTTGACCAAGTTACCAACTGAAATACACATCTGGACGATGCAGCGAGGCCAGGTTCTTCATATAAAACATTTCAGCAGGAAGACAATTTAACGTGCTTTACGTGATGAGAAAGGTTCATAGCAGCTTCTTGTTGACGGCAGGTGAAGAAATGTTGGACCACAGACTGAAATTAATGATGTTTCATAGATTAAACAGAACAAACAGGTTTAACTTTGATCTAGAAAACTCAGGGATTCAGCATCTCTACAGCTTTCTGGACGTTTGTTCCAGATCAGTGGAACAGAAGAACTGAATGCTGCTTCTCCATGTTTGGTTCTGGTTCCGGTTCTGGTTCTGCAGAGTAGACTGGAACCAGAAGACCTGAGTGGTTTAGAAGGTTCATACAACAGCATTAGATCTTTAATGTATTTTGGTAGTAAGCCATTCAGACTAATAAACTAACAGATGTATTTTAGTCTCTTCTCTGAGGTCCAGGTAACCAGTGCTTTAGAACTGGGCTGATGTTCTCTACTCTCTAGGTTCTAGTGAGGACCAGGCAGCAGCGTTCTGGATCAGCTGCAGCTGTCTGATGGACCTTTTAGGCAGACCTGTGGAGAACCTGCAGTGGTCAGTTCCACTAAAGATAAACGCATGGATGAGTTTCTCCAGATCCTGCTGGACATTAGA
The DNA here is from genome assembly GCF_021462225.1 of Girardinichthys multiradiatus. Lineage (NCBI taxonomy): Eukaryota > Metazoa > Chordata > Actinopteri > Cyprinodontiformes > Goodeidae > Girardinichthys > Girardinichthys multiradiatus. Next base: position 46,049,462 of record NC_061799.1, read on the forward strand.
CCTTTAATCCTGGAGATGTTCTTCAGGTGATAGAAGGCTGACTTGGTGATTGTCTTTATGTGGTTCTGGAGGTTCAAGTCTTAGTCCATCACTAAACCCGATTTCAGGCCTGATCAGTGGTTTCTAGCTGTAGAAACTGAAGCTGTGTTCTGACTCTTAATCGCTTCTTCTTTGGTCCAAAAAATAAATCCTTCAGCTTTGTTTTTATTCAAGAACATTTTGATTCATCCACAAATTGATTTGTTCTGTGGATCGACCCGACGCTGGAATAGATTCATAGTCCCCTGGTGACGTTGTAATGTAAAGCTGTGTGTCATCTGCGTAGTTATAGAGACTTATCTAGTTTGTTTGCTATGATCTGGGCTGGGGGAGGATGTAGATGATAGGAGGGGTCCCAGGATGGAACCATGGGGAACCCCACATGTGATTTTTTTGTCAACTGTGATGTAAAGTTACATAGTAAAAATACTGCAGAATTAAAACACTTCACAGAACAAACATTGCAGAAGTACTGAAGGGAAAAAATACTGTATAATATACATACCGCAGATTAGAAGTGCTGAAGGGTAAATATACTGCAGATTATAAAAATATTGCGTGTTTATAAAAAAAACTGCTTATGGTGGACATGGGTGAAGTTACACGAACATGTGTAACTTGTGCTTTAAGTGGATTTTCATGGCTTTGGGACAGAAGACCCTAAGAAAGCTGCAGAGCATCATCTGCAGAGCAACACAGCCACTAAATGTGTTGGCTAGAAGGATCATTGAAGGTATGTGTGTTTTACAGAGGGAACTGGAAGGTGTAGAAGTTGTCCAGAAGTAGCAGCTGCAGACTCATGAAGGGTGGGGGGACATCATTTTGAGAAATTCATCTGAGTCCTGCAAATGAACCAAGAAGACCATGTTTTCCACCTGGTATCATGACGGTGAGTTTATTTTCAGATTAAAGACCTCTTTGTCTGAGAGAATGAGGAACCTGACCTCAGATCTGTGGTTTGATGTTTTCTGACGGTCATGTGTGGCTCATATGAGACAAAAACAAATGTGACAAAAAGAGAAGCGAGAAAAGCAAAAATACAACAACTCGATGTCAATTTGAGGACCAATCAGCATCAGGCTGCTGACCTGATGTCACCACAAGGGAAGCCAGGTTATGTTGTCCAAACCAGAAGACATTTGAGAAACGACTCCTTTGTATAATTGCTCAGGTTTTTGATTTGTCATGTGGAGCTGCTTCTCTGTGCTGGTTGGGTTCAGACGTATCAGCTGTTCTACTGGACCACTTTCATCAAGAACAAAACCTGGACTCGGTTCTCTGTTTCTCTGAGACACTGACCAACCCTGAGCTTTGCATATCTGACACTGAGATATGGATCTGTGGACCGATTCAACCGCCTCTTTGCTTTCAAACTGAGACGTCAATCTGTTGAAGCAGATGGGAAAGTTCTGCTGCTGCGTTGGTGCTCACCACTTCCTGCTTGTGTTTTCAGCACTTCCTGCTGAGATTGATCAGAGAGAATCTGAGAGTCTGATGGTAAATCTGAAGACCTGAAAGGCAGCCTGGGAGTTTCCAGTGTAGTGCTGAGCTGAGACCCAAACATGAGTGTTGATGTGGTGACATGAGAATGTTCTGGTGTTATTCAGAAGGACCGTCGTTTCCCAGGAACCCAGACAAACTGCAGCAGCAGTGAGTCATTGTAAGCAAGCATGAAGCTCGTTAGGTGAAAGGAGCTCGGCTAATCTCTGCAGCATTAATCACAAACATCTCCAGATATGACTGAGATGGATCACACCCTGAAGACTAGCAGAATTAACTGGAGCAGACCGAACAGAACCAGTCCGTTACAAACCAAATCATTGTCAAATAATAGATGTTAAAACTCTGCTATTGCTATGGAGTCAGCAGGCCTTCAGTGTTCCCAGATCCAGAACCAGAACCAAACGTTACTCTGCTCCTCAGCTCTGGAACCAAGTCCCTGAAAACCTGAGATGTTCAGAAACTGTGAGCTCCTTTACATCAGGATTGAAACATGTTTCCTGCAGCTGTGGATCATCTGACTGAGGACCTGATTTCCTGATGAAGGATTGAAGATGAGATCTTCATGCTTCTCAAATCTTACATGTTTTTCTTATTCTGTGTAAAACACTCTGGATCACTTTGTTTATGAATAAATCATCTTCCCTAGTCATAGTTTACTCACTGCTCACTTTACTCCAACTCCTCGGTTCAGTCCAAGTCCACAGTTTACTCCCAGTTCTCAATTCAGCTCAATGCATTTCATCTCCATTACTCAAACTCACAACAAATGTCATCTCAAGACGCGTTTACAGACCAACAGGTCCAATTTACAGACAGCAATATACTCAGTTCAGCAATCTAAACAGACTCCAAGTCAGCTACATCCAATACCAGTTGTTCCTAATTTGATCCAGGTTCAGTTATTTATTCAAATTGGATAAAAAGTTTTTCTATCTAAGGAAACCCAGCAGATTGCATCCAGTCAGTGACTTGCAGCATTCACTCCTCCTGGATGAGCATGTAGAGACAGTGGACAGTCACTGGCGTTGACTTTGTAGCAATCCCTCATACTGAGCATGCATGTAGCGACAGTGGAGAGGAAAAACTCCCTTTTTAACAGGAAGAAACCTCCAGCAGAACCAGAACCAGGCTCAGTGTGAGCGGCCATCTGTTCTTGAGAAGTATGTAAGGGCCTTGAGGCAGAGTCTCGCCACCCAGAGGATGCTAATTCAGGCCTGATCCAGACATCAAAACCACAGATGAAGAAGTAAATCCAGAGCTTCACATTTCAGCTCAGCTCCTTCTTTATCATGACCCCTCATATGGAAGTTCTGATCCATCTGCTCCCCTGCTGCTCCATCATTCAGGAATAAGACACAAGAAAAGGTTGTTTTCCAACAAAGCAGCCGTCCTGGTCTTCCCATTTGTGAGAAAATGAGTTCAGGAGGCTGGGAGATGAAGCCAGCTGAAACTCTACAGACCCTGAAACCAAAGAGCTACAGCAGCAGGAACACCACCAACCAAACAAACATTTGACTAGGAAGAAACAGGAGCAGATACATGTAGACATGAAAGTCTGGCAGAGAAGAGAAAACCAGGAGTAGTTGTCCTGAGGAAGGCAACGACTACAGCGTAATGATGGCCACTTTGTGACAGCAACACTCACAACCAAAAGATGTAACTGAAGAATCTGAGGAAGTGAACCTTTATGTCCATAAAGAGCCATGCTCCAGCAGATTTTCTGGATCTGTTCCAGCAGATTTTCTGGATCTGCTCCAGCAGGTTTTCAATATATTTTCAGCGTGTGGTCAGAGGGTTCTGAGCACGTGCAGCTCAGGTGGCCTATTTCACGGCTCTTCCTGACCCCCCTCCCCACCTGCTGATGCAGCGGAAATGTGACTCCCTGGTTCCATCAGGACAAAAGCTTGCGATGCTCTACAGCACAAACAGCTCATGAACAAAGCGGTCCATGTTTCCAGAACTCCATCCTCCCATAAATCCAGGAGGCGAGCAGCCGTTAGGGGTTTGACACTGGGAGCTGCTGAGCGTCATGCCTCTGCCTCGACGCCACTCATCCTTCTTGGGACAGTCGTCCTCCGAGCGCCCAGCCTCCACCTCCTGTGGGAGGATGGGCGCGGCCGGGACCACGGCCCCCCGGGGCATCTTTGTGGGCTCTGCACCCATACTGGGTCCAATCTCTGGGCTGGGAACACGTGTATCTCGCAGGGCTTTGGGAATCAGTAGTGTGTTCCTGCAGGGGATGAGGAGCAGTGCCACACCGGTTCTGCCTCGAGCTGGTGAACGGCCCATGGGAAGTGGAGCAACGGCAATGGGCATGAACAACTGCCTGATGGAATACCGGGACAAAGTGAGAGCACTGGAACAGCTGAACCAACAGCTGGAGGAGCAGATCCGACTCTGTCTGGACCGCAAGGCATCCAGCGCCGGAGCCTGGGGTCCCCTCAGGAGGGAGTGGGAAGACATCTACAGAAAGGTAAGGATGGGGGTGGCAGAAAGAGAACAGAGGGAGGGAAGGCAACACAGGGATGAAGGAGAAGACGACCTCTGGGTACAGAGGTGAGGTAGGGGGAGGTGAGAAGGAAAGGACTCTGTGATCACTCTGATTTCCCACACCCTGCAGGTCAGTGAAGCTATCCTGGACAATGCTCGGCTGATGTTGCAGACAGAGAACGTTCAGGCCAACGCCGAGGACTTTAAAGAAAGGTCAGATCCTGATTGGTCTCAGATATCAATGACCCCAGCTCTGATTGGAGAGTGATGATCAACACTCTGGGCCCTGATCATCCATTAATGACAGGAGGAGGTGTGGTGATGATGTCAGTTTCTCTCTGCAGGTATGAGAATGAGCAACCCTTCAGGAGGGCGGTGGAGGAGGAGATCAGCTCCCTGCACAGAGTGATTGAGGAGGCGAACATGACAAAGGTGGAACTGGAGGAGCAAATGGAGAACATGAGGGCTGAGCTGCGCAGCTTGGAGCACAACCATGAGCAGGTTCCACCACACAGTTAAAATCTAGATTTAAGCACAAGTCAGACAGTAGGACTATGATGAAGGTGTAGAGTCAGAGAGGGATCTTCCTTTAGCTGCAGTTATCTGACCAGTGCTTCTCTTGTTCATGCAGGATGTGCACACTCTCTACAACCAGATGGCTGGACGTGAGGTTGATGAACCCGATGTCCCCATTGAAACCAGTCTAGACCAGATTCTGGCCTACATTAGGAGTCACTGGGAGAAGGTGATGGTGAGGAACCGAGCTGAGACTGAGGGCTACTTGGAGTGTAAAGTAAGGACAAATCACCAAAACAGGTGTCGCCAGAGGTGTGTCTACTGGTGTCCCCTCAGGTGTGTCTGACCTGTGTGTGCTGCAGGAGGCGCAGTGTGTGGGCAGCAGGCTGAGTCCCGAGGAGGAGCAGGTGGAGGCACTGAAGACAGAGTGCAGTGATGTCAGCTGTAAGATCCAGAGTCTGCAGGCCGAGACAGAGTCCATCAGAGCTTTGGTGAGGCATGCAGTCGTCGATCAAACTACAAATTCAGGTCAATTCAGTTTATTTCAATAGCAGCAACTCACAACGCAAGCCGTCTCAAGTCAAGTCAAGTTTATTTATATAGCGCTTTTCAGCAACAAGGCACTCAAGGCTCTTTACAAAGTCAATTCAATCAGTCATCCAGATTCCCACTCAGGTTCATTCATTCCAGTTATTCCTAACTATCAAACAGTCAGATTCAGTTATTTATTCAAATTGGATAAAAAGTTTTTCTATCTAAGGAAACCCAGCAGATTGCATCCAGTCAGTGACTTGCAGCATTCACTCCTCCTAGATGAGCATGTAGAGACAGTGGACAGTCACTGGTGTTGACTTTGCAGCAATCCCTCATACTGAGCATGCATGTAGCGACAGTGGAGAGGAAAAACTCCCTTTTAACAGGAAGAAACCTCCAGCAGAACCAGAACCAGGCTCAGTGTGAGCGGCCATCTGCCACGACCGACTGGAGGTTTGAGAGAACAGAGCAGAGACACAAAGAGAACAAAGAAGCACTGATCCAGGAGTACTTTCTACAAACCAAAACCCTAATCAGTTAACAGATAAAATAATCTCTAAGATAATCAAAAACCTGATCTATCCCTTATTCTGATCCACAGAGTCAATAACTCGATGACAAAATGAGTAATAATGTGATCAATATTATGATGGCTAACCAGCCTGATCTATCATCCTGCAGAAACGAGGCCTGGAGAACTCGCTGGGCGATGCCCGTCACTGGCATGACGTAGAGCTACAGAACCTGGGCTCCGTGGTGGCCAAGCTGGAGGCGGAGCTTAACGATGTGCGAAGCGAGATCGAACAACAGCGTCATGACTATGATGTGTTGCTAAGCAACAGACAGCGTCTGGAGCAGGACATCAGTCTTTACCATGGCATCCTGGATGGAGAGGAGAACCGCTTCCTGCTGTCTGGTGCCATGCAGTGAGTAACGTCACACAGCTGCTGGAGAATGAGGACAACCACCCCCTGCTTCACCACCACCTGCTGCATCACCACTATCTGTGAAACCATCTACAAGAATTTAATTCAGTTCAGGCATTCAGCCATTTATTTCAAATGTTCAGGTCATTTCTGTGATCCAGTCCAGTTCAGTTGAGGGACCGGTTGTAGGTTCAGGTGATAGTTCAGCATCTTAACAGTTCAGTTGAATGAAGAGGTTCAGCTCAATCAAAACTGTTTACCAGAAGCATTCAGACTGGCCAGACTTCATATGACAGACAGGTTAACTCTGCCTACAAGGTGACAACGTTCTGAGTTACATTTGATGCACTGACATCATAGCACCACATAAATGGACCAGTTACCTCAGTTACGTAGCATGAAGCTGGATTTATTCAAGAAAACTAACCATCTCACCTACCTGTGCAGGTGCTCAGCTGCAAAGCCTGAAGGAGATGCTGCCGAATCCAGGAGTGATGCTCCTTCACCTCAAGGACCTTCAGGACCAGCAGGACCACAGCCCCAGTGACCCTGTACAGGATGAGACACTAAGTTCCTCTAAAAAAGTGGCATCCAATCCTTCATGTTTTAGATGTTTTCTTGTTCAGTACACCTGGATCAGATGACCAGGTCATTAGAAGCCCTTTGCCAAACCCAATGACTTGCTGAGGAAATTATTCTACCATTGGAACCATCACACTGAGCCAGAACCACATCTAAAATATGTAGGACACTGGCTCTGCATAACCAGAACTGCCAGAAACAAACATGGACCTGGTCTCTAACTGGTCCAGGTGGGACTGACACTAAAACCTGATGCAGGAAGTTCAGTGTGTGATGCTATGTGAATGTGATGTGTTTGGAGAACTTATTTGGACCTCAATGTCCTGGTTCTGAGTCCAGAGACACAGAAACACACCCAGTACATTGACCACTGTTTCTGGTTTTGTTGCTTTCAAAATAAAACTGAATGAAGGTGAATCAGGTTCATTTTTGGAGTGTCTGAAAACATGTAATCATCTGTGGTTCTGGAACTGAAAACTGAAAAAAGTACTAAAGTGAAAAACCAGTTCATCAGAACCCAATCCAGAGTCAGGTCCAGCACAAATCTAGGCAACCAAGCTTGATCCAACAAAATTGTGGGCAACCAGTTCTGAACCACATCAACGACCAGCTGCATCGGATATCTGCTAAGGTCCAAAATACCATTGAAAAAGTTCTGGGCCCATATTCCTAAAGATCCTGAGAGCCTCTCAGAGCTCCTATCTTATCCTAAACATTCCTGACAAGAAGCCTCAGCTTCAGTGGTTCAGTTCTCTGCTGAGACTCTGAGGAGACGACAGAAACTCCTCTTAGTGAGGAGGGGTGGTTGACCCTGTTGCTAGGGGTGGTTGACCCCGTTACTAGGGGTGGTTGACTCTGTTGCTAGGGGTGGTTGACCCCGTTACTAGGGGTGGTTGACCCTGTTACTAGGGGTGGTTGACTCTGTTGCTAGGGGTGGTTGACCCCGTTGCTAGGGGTGGTTGACCCCGTTACTAGGGGTGGTTGACCCCGTTACTAGGGGTGGTTGACTCTGTTGCTAGGGGTGGTTGACCCCGTTGCTAGGGGTGGTTGAGCCCATTACTAGGGGTGGTTGACTCTGTTGCTAGGGGTGGTTGACCCCGTTGCTAGGGGTGGTTGACCCCGTTACTAGAGGTGGTTGTATTTGTTGCTAGGGGTGTTTGACCCTGTTGCTAGGTGTGGTTGACCCCGTTGCTAGGGATGGTTGACCCTGTTGCTAGGGGTGGTTGACCCCGTTGCTAGGGGTGGTTGACCCTGTTGCTAGGGGTGGTGCTGTCTTCTAAGAGCTGTGATTGGTTGTTAAAGAAACAACAAACCAGTGTGCTCCCAGTAATCAGTGGGGAGAAATGAACTGATGATAGAATTTAACTGGATTCAGAAATATTTAAATCCTGATGATAAAACTTAACAAATTAATTAATTGTCCCACAGCATCAACATGTTTGAATGTAGCTTATTTACACGCTCTTTATTATTCTGATTAGATTATTATTATATTTATTCTCCATGCTGGTCATTTTCATGCTGCATCTATTTCATATTAATTCATATTAATATTAAACTCAGCATTTTACTGTGATCTCCTTCTTGTTGAATGAGGTTTAAAACGACCAGAACAAACCAGAGAAAAAAGGTGGAGTAAAGCGAAGTGAACAGAGGAGCAGAGCCTGCTGGTGGAGGAGAAGAGAGGAGTGTTAAAGGTAGATTTGGTTCTGGGATCACGATGGGAACCAACAGACATTCCCAGTAGATCAATGCATCGTTTCCTCTGCTTTCAGCACCAGCCTGGAATGTGAGCAGCTCTGGTTCCTGCTGCATTCAGAAGCTAGAGAGGAGATAGCAGCACCAGAGAACGTCTCCACAGATGTTGAAGATGATCATTTAGGCTGCTGACATCATCATGAACAATACAGCAGATTCACCTCATTTACATCTTCCTGCTCTGGATATAGAGCTCAGATTATTGGACTGTTGGAGACACTTTCTATTTATGTATTTATCTATATTTTCTTTGAAGCATTTTACAGTCTGTAAATATTAAAATAATTCTATACGATATTGTTTGTAATTTTGTTCACTTTTTATTCATAGTTTTTTATTATTGTTTCTGGATCTCTGCACCATGGAGCTGGTAGCGTTTTATTAATTTACTGTTGTTCATTGGAGGAGAAGATCTCTCCTTTCTCTCTGTCTTTCCTCCATCTTCTCTGCTTCAGACACTCTTAGGTTCACTAAAGGTCCTCCTCACTGCTCTGAACATCTCCTCACGTTAGGAGCTCTCTGAAGACCTCAGATGCTTCCTGAATAACTTTTATCTCGTGAGGTGAAAATGAGGTCACTAGGATCTACTTTTAGTCTCAGGATTCTTTGGGAAAATGGGCCCTAGAGTCTAGTCTGGGTCTTGTTGTGTTTTTGTCTTAGCATTTGACCGCTAAAGAAAAACTGCAGCATCATTACTTTGCATCAAAACAACCTTACATGCAGGAAGGAGAACTCTGAGTCCAAAAAGTACTGGACCACCTCCTCATGAGGGCGCTACAGAGGCATGCTGCCACCAGTGCAGAGCTTACTGAGCTCTGGCTGCAGGCAGGGTGACCAGAAGGAAGGGCAGCAACAATCTACTTCTGTCAAAGAAAACTATCAAGGATAGACTGGAAATATGTAGGATGTATGAAGATGGACATCAGCAGATTGGTGCAATGTTATTTTCTCTGATAAATCCTCCTTAGAACATCTGGAGAACATTAGCTAAGAATTGCCATGAGCCTACAAGGAGTTAAAAGGGAAGAATCCTGATTCAGTCCATGTTTCGAGTTTCATCTCCTACAAGGAGCTGGTCAGGAAAGTCCTCAGAACTGAGGTTGGTTCTCAAAAAGCAGGTGGAGAGTGTTGAGGTAGGAAAACTTTACTGGCCGTCCGTTAATTCTTACATTACTCCTCACCTCTCATCGACTCTTCTGGCACCTAAAGGACAATCCTTAGTCAGAGATCAGTTTCCACAAGTTTATTAAAACCAATCTGAATTCAGAGAGGAGACATCACACTTACACTGGTACCTGGAAACCTCTGTGTGCTGTCTCACTGGGGGCTGCATTACATTACATTTTATACCCCACGCTGCTATGCAGCACACAGACACAATCATTCTGTCTGTGGATGTCTCCCCAGCAACAGTATCAAAGAAACAGAGATACATTTAATCATTTAATTAAAGAAATGTTTTCCACACGTCTTCAGGAATCTTCAGTGAGAGGAGAACCCTGCCTCCCTAATCCACTGCCAGCTTCTCACGATACAGACAGAAAACACCTGCAACCTTTAACCTTTAACCTTGAATAATAAACACTCATTGTGTGATCACACTAGAAGCTACTGTTTAAGGATTTTTCTAACTCTCAAAAGCATAACTAAAAACTCCTAATAATAATCAATCTATAAGCAGCAAATCCCAAATATATCTTAGCTTTAGCTACTAATGATAAGACATTTATATTTCCACAAGAGGCAGAAGCCAATGAACTTGGATCAACTCCAAGAAGACAAGAATCGGTCCTCATTATTCAGAAGTTCCACGAGTTTATATCCAGCATGACAGAGAGAAATCCAGAAGTTAGGAAGAAGGACCCTGGGAATATTCAGAGTGGATAACGAAGACGTGACTCTTCTTCAGGAAGTAGTCTGAGCCTAAATAGGCAAAGGATAGAGGTGTGTAGAGCGGCACTACTTTAATTTATTTTACTCAAGCAGAAGTAAAAGGTAGTCATCCAAGAAATACCTTCGGTAAAAGTACAAAGCAGTAAAAACTACTTCTAGAAGTACATTTGTTGCTGAACTATAACTAGTTATTACTCGGCTCTGTCTGAGGATCTGTGCTTACTAGAACCGGAGTTTAATGGTGGAACTGGGATTTAAAGAACATAGCATGCAGAGTTCCTCAGAAAACAGGAAAGTTCTGCATCTTCATCACTTTTTTTTTTTGTGTCCATCTTTTCTTCAGGACAGCTCCTCCTCAGCTTTTCCTGCTCCATCTAGTTGGCCAGCTTCTCCAGGAGAGTTAGGGAGGTAGAGGACGAGGTGTGGCTGCATGACATCACAGGGATCGCTGATGTCACATGTGACTCCTCCTCCCTGAGGTTAGTGCTGTATGTAAAGATGCAGTTTCCTGCCAGCATCTTTGTGTACAGTTCAGAGTCCATGTTTTTATCCATGGCTGGAGGACAACTCACATCATCACTTTACTGGACTGCAGGTGTGATACCTCAGCAGGAAAGAAAGTTCCCAGGTATTGACAGGGTGTTAACCTTCAGCTCAGCCTGGACATGCCAGGATCTGTCTGAAGTGTTAAGTTGTTGCGGTCGCCCGCAGGACAAGTAACATGCAATGTGCCTGTTTATTTTAAGGGTTCAGAGCAAACATATTGTGGAGAGTGAATCCTGTTTTCTGCAGCTGCATTGTCAGGTCTTCCTTTCTGGTTCCACGTTTCTATGCTGTCTTGAAAGTACACCTTGTTCAGCTGTTCCACATGGAGCTATAGGGACAGAAAATATCTCGTTTTCAGTTGCATGTCTGCTCTTTATTTTAAGTCACGAACCAACCTTAAACCTCTTGCATATGTTGAATATATCCAGGGAATGCCACAAAGGTTAAACTGAATAGCTTCTAACTGGACCTAAACGTACAGTACAGACCAGAAGTTTGGACACACCTTCTCATTCAAAGAGTTGTCTTTATTTTCATGACTATGAATATTGTAGCTTCACACTGAAGGCATCAAAACTATGAATGAACACATGTGGAATTATATACTGAACAAAAAAGTGTGAAACAACTGAAAATATGTCTTATATTCTAGGTTCTTCAAAGTAGCCACTTTTTGCTTTGATTACTGCTCCACACACTCTTGGTATTCTGTTGATGAACTTCAAGAGGTCGTCACCTGAAATGGTTTTCCAACAGTCTTGAAGGAGTTCCCAGAGATGCTTAGCACTTGTTGGCCCTTTTGCCTTCACTCTGCGGTCCAGCTCACCCCAAACCATCTCGATTGGGTTCAGGTCCGGTGACTGTGGAGGCCAGGTCATCTGGCGCAGCACCCCATCACTCTCCTTCTTGGTCAAATAGACCTTACACAGCCTGGAGGTGTGTTTGGGGTCATTGTCCTGTTGAAAAATAAATGATGGTCCGACTAAACGCAAACCGGATGGAATAGCATGCTGCTGCAAGATGCTGTGGTAGCCATGCTGGTCCAGTATGCCTTCAATTTTGAATAAATCCCCAACAGTGTCACCAGCAAAGCACCCCCACACCATCACACCTCCTCCTCCATGCTTCATGGTGGGAACCAGGCATGTAGAGTCCATCCGTTCACCTCTTCTGCGCCGCACAAAGACACGGTGGTTGGAACCAAAGATCTCAAACTTGGACTCATCAGACCAAAGCACATATTTCCACTGGTCTAATGTCCATTCCTTGTGTTCTTTAGCCCAAACAAGTCTCTTCTGCTTGTTGCCTGTCCTCAGCAGTGGTTTCCTAGCAGCTATTTTACCATGAAGGCCTGATTCACACAGTCTCCTCTTAACAGTTGTTCTAGAGATGTGTCTGCTGCTAGAACTCTGTGTGGCATTGACCTGTTCTCTAATCTGAGCTGCTTTTAACCTGCGATTTCTGAGGCTGGTGACTCGGATGAACTTATCGTCCGCAGCAGAGGTGACTCTTGGTCTTCCTTTCCTGGGGCGGTCCTCATGTGAGCCAGTTTCTTTGTAGCGTTTGATGGTTTTTGCGACTGCACTTGGGGACACTTTCAACGTTTTCCCAATTGTTCGGACTGACTGACCTTCATTTCTTAAAGTAATGATGGCCACTCGTTTTTCTTTACTTAGCTGCTTTTTTCTAACAGTCTTTTCGGTAGGACTATCAGCTGTGTACTGTATCCACCTCCTGCACAACACAACTGATGGTCCCAACCCCATTTATAAGGCTTGAAATCCCACTTATTAAACCTGACAGGGCACACCTGTGAAGTGAAAACCATTTCAGGTGACTTCCTCTTGAAGTTCATCAACAGAATGCCAAGAGTGTGCGGAGCAGTAATCAAAGCAAAAGGTGGCTACTTTGAAGAACCTAGAATATAAGACATATTTTCAGTTGTTTCACACTTTTTTATTCAGTATATAATTCCACGTGTGTTAATTCATAGTTTTGATGCCTTCAGTGTGAAGCTACAATATTCATAGTCATGAAAATAAAGACAACTATTTGAATGAGAAGGTGTGTCCAAACTTTTGGTCTGTACTGTATATATTTCATATTGATTTGCTGCCGTGTCCTTTTTGTGCCTGCTGGGTTGCACCTAGAGACGTTTATATTTTTGAATAATAATGTCGAGGATTCAGCTTTAATTCTCCATCTAACCACACTCAAGCATTGACGTGGTCTCTGCCTCGCTAACTCTGGCCGTTTTGCAGCAGCAGCAGCATCATTGCTTTCTTCTTAAAGATGTGCTGCTATCCTTCACACGTTGTGATTCATATTTCTAATTCCATCGGTGAGAAATACGCTCTTCTAGACTTCTTATCTCCTAGCGGCAACGGGAGGAGATAAGAAGCGTTCCCAGGCTTCATATTTTCTCGCACTGAACTCCGGGTTAACTTGGCTCAGAGTTGAGGAACCCAAGCGTTAACCCGTGTTCTGGAACCAAAATCCCAGAGTATCACAGGGCAGAGTAGGTCTACTCTGAGCTTGGTAACCCTGCTTCCTGCTCTGATGATGAGGAGATCAGTTATTGGTTATTGGCAGATCACAAAGTCAGCCTAGTTGAATGGGACTCTCAGGGTTAGATCAGAGAAAGTGAATCAGAACCAGAACCAAACCGGTCCAGTTAGAAAAGCACCCACAGATGAAGTGGACTCAGACACATTTTGCTTCAATAAATTATTTTATATTAAATTATTTTGAACAACGCACACAGAGCTGTGCATGCTCCTTAGTAAACAACCAGTCTGTGTGCACGACACACCGTGCACGTTTTTTAGAAGTGTAAACTTCCTTGAAGCATCTGAACCAGGTGTGAATGTCACCTGCTCCACCTGATATCTATAAAGCTCCATCTCCTCCCTCTGTTGACTGTGAAGCTCCGCCTCCTCCATCTGCTGCACCAGACATGGCTTAGCAGCTTTATTGGACTCCCATCGTTCTTCTGACCAATCAGAAGGCAATAACTATTCCTACAAGCAGGACGCAGCTGCTGCAAGCTCTTCAGTTTTTCCCAGAATGCCGTGGGATCGGCACTGGCCTGCAGGTTGAGCCTCGCTGTCGTACCCGTGAAGATTGGTGGTTTTTGCTCGAGGCCCCGCCCCCTCCTGCAGCAAGGTGTCAGTCCTCCAACATGATTGGGCCTAGACAGGTTGAAGGGGAATGCAACTGACGCCAACCCCGCCCTCGTGGCTCACCATGGGCGCCATGAATATCCAGCGGTTGGTGTCAGGGTTGTACATCTCCACGGAGCTGAGGTTGGACTGCCCGTCATACCCGCCCACAGCGTACAGACAGCCTGCGGTGGACACCAGAGATACCCGGCTGCGTCGCGTGTTCATGGCCACCAGGAGACTCCACTGAGCGGAGGCCGAACTGAACACCTCCACGCCGCTAAGGAAGCCAGAGCCGTCGTACCCACCAGCCACGTACATGTGGCTGCCGAGCGCCGCTGCGCCGTGACGACACCGCTTGTTAAGCATGGATGGAGCCGGGTGCCAGCGGTCCGTGTGGTGGTTATAGTACTCCACCTGCAGGGTTAGAAGCGTCAGACAGGTAAACAAACTGCTGACATCATGCTGACATCATTGACTGAGGCTGCACTGACCGTGTTGAAGATCTGCAGGCCATCATGGCCACCCGACACAAAGACCCGCCCATCAAACACGGTCACACCGGTGGCGCTGCGACTCACACTCATCTCTGTCACCACAGTCCACCTGAGGAGCAGCAAAGGTGCATCACTTGTGACGGGAAGTCACAATGAGGGGTTTTCACATGACGTCACGGCCAGGTGACCGCACTTCGCGATGGCCATTTTGGGTGGCCGCTGCAGCCTGTTTTTGTTGTTTTAGCTGATCAGTGAAGCACAACTCCGGACCAATCATTTAACTATGCGGTGACTTGCTTAGTTGTGGGTTGTGCTGCGCCTGGTGGTCAAGACCAGCGTTCAGCCTATCGTCTGACAGCCTATCGTCTGGCAGCCTATCGTCTGGCAGCCTATCGTCTGGCAGCCTATCGTCTGGCAGCCTATCGTCTGGCAGCCTATCGTCTGGCAGCCTATCGTCTGACAGCCTATCGTCTGGCAGCCTATCGTCTGACAGCCTATCGTCTGGCAGCCTATCGTCTGGCAGCCTATCGTCTGGCAGCCTATCGTCTGTCAGCCTATCGTCTGGCAGCCTATCGTCTGTCAGCCTATCGTCTGGCAGCCTATCGTCTGTCAGCCTATCGTCTGGCAGCCTATCGTCTGTCAGCCTATCGTCTGGCAGCCTATCGTCTGGCAGCCTATCGTCTGACAGCCTATCGTCTGGCAGCCTATCGTCTGGCAGCCTATCGTCTGGCAGCCTATCGTCTGACAGCCTATCGTCTGGCAGCCTATCGTCTGGCAGCCTATCGTCTGGCAGCCTATCGTCTGTCAGCCTATCGTCTGGCAGCCTATCGTCTGTCAGCCTATCGTCTGGCAGCCTATCGTCTGGCAGCCTATCGTCTGACAGCCTATCGTCTGGCAGCCTATCGTCTGACAGCCTATCGTCTGGCAGCCTATCGTCTGTCAGCCTATCGTCTGACAGCCTATCGTCTGACAACCTATCGTCTGGCAGCCTATCGTCTGACAACCTGTCGTCTGGCAGCCTGTCGTCTGGCAGCCTATCGTCTGGCAGCCTATCGTCTGGCAGCCTATCGTCTGGCAGCCTATCGTCTGACAGCCTATCGTCTGACAACCTATCGTCTGGTGGCCTATCGTCTGACAACCTGTCGTCTGGCAACCTGTCGTCTGGCAGCCTGATAGAAAATCAGTGTGAGAAAACAAAACCACTGAGTACACAACGTTGACTACTGCGGCTGGACCGGATATCCAGGGCCGATTTTGAACCTCACTCACTTCTGAGTGTGCAGGCCAAATTTTGTGACAGGTAAATAAATAAAGTTCTTCTAGATGTATCGTGATATTATTCTGGAAACTATTCTGCCAAGACCAGTTGATTGTGAGCTGGCTGCACTCAGTGCTAATTCATTTACTGTTATACTGTAAATGTTTTATCTAGTAATATAACGACCGCGTAATTATCCTATAAAAGGCAATATTAAACTTATTATGGATTTTTGCCCATGTTGTGGCCAAAAATTTTTTTTTGCATAATTACTTGTGTAAAATTGATGTGCAGCCAATCGTCCGGATTTGTGCGAAACACACCAACATAAGGATCCACCTTGTTGATGACCATAATTTTCTTGAGGTACACGCCCTTTTCCGGAGGCTGTACCAACTCTAGATATGGATCCATGGTTGAAAACGTATGAAATGTTGTGAAAAGTGTGAAGCCATACGGAGACACCCAAGATGGCGGACCGCCGACTTCAGCGACATCAATGAAAACCCCCCATTACAAGAGTCATAAAAACTGATCACCACAGACAGCAGCATCGCCCCCTGCTGTCTGAACACAGAAAACATTCATCAGTTTGAACAGCAACTGATCTTCATAGCTGCTGTTCATGTAAACACAAATATTTTACCTGCTTCACAAAGATGCCGTTTTTCTAGAGTCCAAGAATGAGAGACATCTTTGAGTCAGCTGTTCTCTGCGCGTCAATTTAAAATGATCATAACGATCAAACTTGTCATTTTTCCCAAACAGACATGTGGTCTTACTGAAACGTGACACCCCCAGGTGAACTCACCTGTCGGTTTCTGGAGAGTAACACTCCACTGAGTTCAGAGAGGACTTCCCATCGTAGCCGCCGCACACATAGATGTGTCCGTCAATCACAACCGTTCCCATGGCGCTGAGGGTGACAGCAGCTTCAGATTATTGATCAGCGAGTTGATGGCTGTATTGATCGTATATCAGTTGGACCACTGACCTGCGCTGGCTGTTCATGCTCGACACCCGAGTCCAGCTGTCTGTCTCTGGGTTGTACACCTCCACTGTGCTAAGCCGTGATTGGCCATCGTATCCACCAATGGCATACAGCAGCCCATTAACAACGGCCACACCCACTCGACTGCGAGCTGTCCTCATTGGCTGACAGCGCTCCCAGAAGTTCCCCACTGGGTCAAACACCTCCACTAAGTTTAAAGAGTCACCTGCAAGAGAAACAGCTAAATCAGCTTTACCTGGGCTCAGGTGAGTCACCTGAGGTAACAGTTGAGGAGCTACCTGAGCTGTTCAGTCCTCCCACAGCGTAAATGAGCCCGGAGATGGACGTGCAGCACCTCTGTCTGGTTTTAAAGGAGGGAAGATGAGGACGGCGCTCCAGCACCAGGTGGAAATCTTTGGCTTCATCCACCAAATCTCTGGCAGGAAAAACAGCGATCAGTCAATCAGCAGAGAGACGTCCCACTGAGGTGAGTCCAAGACTGGAAAACAATCACTGGATATCTGTGGAACATGGAGGGTTCAGGTGACGCACCTGTTTGCCCGGTCCCAGGTGTGTTCAGTCTCACCTGCACTTGTGGCAGCAGCGAATCAGCTCGTCCTGCTGGACTCGGTCCGACAGGAACTGAGGCTGACAAAGAGGAAGTCGGATTCTTGACAGCAGCTCCGGCAGCAGAGTCTTTCTCTGGTCCTGGTCATGATGAACCCAGGCCAGAACCGCCTCAAACACCTGAATAGGTAAGACCGAGTTTAAAACACCTGACCAGGTACAACACGATTTAAGACAAGAGGCATGACTTTAAGCTTAAAAATCCTTCAATCATCCCAAAGGGAAACTAAATGTAGCTCATATTCTGCAGGTTTCTTCAGAGCCGTTGTAGATGCTGATGGCTGTGGGCAGGTCTGATGAAGAGGATGCTCAGGGTTCTTCATGATGTTCTTCATTTTATTAAGAATCCATCTTTCCACAATGATCTCCAGAGGTTCCAGAGGAGTCCCCAGAACAGAACCAGCCTTCTTTATCAGCTTGTTGAGCTTTTTTAAGTCCCTGGTTCTGATGCTGCTTCCCCAGCAGATGATGGCAGAAGAGATCAGACTCTCCACAACAGACTTATAGAAGATCTGCAGCATCTTGCTGCAAACACTGAAGGTCCTAAGCTTCCTCAAGAAGTACAGTCTGCTCTGTCTCTTCTTGTAGATGGCTTCACAGTTGCATCTCCACTCTAGTCTGTTGTCCAGGTGAACACCGAGGTATTTATAATCCTCCACCACCTCCACTTCTTCTCCCATGATGGAAATAGTTTTTGACTTATTCTTGTTTCTCTTAAAATCTACAATCATCTCCTTTGTTTTAGTCACGTTCAAAATGAGATGATTGTTTCCACACCATGCCACAAAGTGGTCCACCACCTTCCTGTACTCAGCTTCTTGTCCATCTCTGATCCACCAACAACTGCAGAATCATCTGAGTATTTCTGCAGATGACAGGAGTCTTGTACTGGAAGTCTGAGGTGTACAGAGTGAAGAGGAATGGTGAGAGTACAGTCCCCTGTGGTGCTCCTGTGCTGCTAATTACCTGGTTAGACTCATAACCCTTCAGTCTCACAAACTGTGGTCTGTTTGTCAGGTAGTCTTTGTTCCAGGAGATTGTTGAGGCCTCCACCTGAGTCTTCTGGAGTTTCTGACAAAGCAAATCAGGTTGGATTGTATTAAATGTTCTGGAGAAATCAAAGAACATGATCCTCACAGAGCTGCTGGCTTTGTCCAGATGACAGTGGGTTTGTTGAAGCAGGTCTTTGAAGCTTTTCTTCGTTAGCTAAAACCGCTAACCTGGATATGATGTCATCACGCCTGTTGTCAAGAAGGTCAATTATTTACATCTGGTTCATCGCCATCTTGTGAGTGTCAGCCCATCCTAAATCATCCACTGAGGGTCAACGAATGCAGTATTAAGATCAACGGTTCAAAAAGCAAATCAGCAAATCGTTCTTTAAAACATTATTTTATCAAAATGTTTTACTTGCCTTCTGATTTGCATTGTGATGGTGGTTCAAACTAATAAACCTTGGTCCTCAAACAAAAACAACCCTCAACATCATTTTAATTTGTTTTCTTTGGTTTCCATCATTTGTACACAGTTCATTAGTTCCTTTATTCTGCTTTGCAGTTTCAGGTAAATGTTTCTGGCCTACTTAAAGTTTGTTGAAGTATTTTTACTTGTAGTTGAAGTACTCCTAATAAATTCTTAAATTTGGAGAGGAGTGTTTATTCTGGCCGTTAGAGAACATCAGAGCATGAATTCACTCCTTCACCTCTTGTTCTATAACACCACACCTCACCAGGCAGGTATAACTGACAGACTGAGAGCTGATTGGTTGATAAAACCTGACAATCAGGTAGTGCCCTGACTCACTAAGTTTGATATAAACTAGTAACTTTCTTCAATATTGCCGTTGGCACTTATTCATCTTATTAATAGTTATTCATGGCCAAACGAACCCTATTGTTGCACAGCAGGTAACACACAGGACCAGGTACGACACCGTTAAACACATCTGAGCTGGTGTATCTCCCTCTGCCGTCAGGTAAGTTCCTCACCTGCTCCTCTGCTTTCACATTGAGCTCGTCACACCCCACGAGCTCCAGAACTTCCTCCGTCCTCAGACTCAGGAACTCCTCCGATAGTGAGACGTCTACAAAGTGTTGGTGCAGGAAGGTGTTGGCCGAGTCGTACAGCGTAGTGCACATCATGGTCTCAGCAAACTGCCGCACGCCGAGGCAGTTCTTGGGATGTAACCTGAAAGCAGAGGGAACGACATTCCACCATGGCAACCATCACCTGACATCTGATGGTATGTTGGGGTCATGTGACATTAAGTGCTACAGAACAAACACCTCCTGTGAGAGCGTACTGAGCGTGTGTGGTGATGCTCACCTGTCCTGCAGGAAGGAGCAGCAGGCATCCTTAACGTTCTGCAGCTGCAGAAAGCTGGAGCCAATCAGGAGAGCCTGAACGTTTTGCTGGTCGATGGCAACATGGCCGCTGTAGGCGAAGTTAATTAGAGCCTCCAAAGCACTGCAACACACCAGCTACTGGTTAGACTGGTAACACTTGGAAATGACAGGTTAGACTAGACTTAAACTGAAATGTGACGCTTAGACTTGAGGTGAACAGGAAATAGTTTCGGTCAGACTGGTTCTAATCTGGTACCTGGGGTCCATGCCCTGCATCAGGATCTCATCCTGTTTACACTCCACCATGTCGTTGGTGAACATAGCGTGGAAGTACGGGATGGAAGCGGCCAGAACAATCCGGTGAGCGCTGAACTTGTGTTCTCCGACCTGCAGGAAGAAGGAAAAACACCTCAGCTACCTGCTGAACTCGGGTCAGCTACAGACTCAGCAGCCTGGGTTCTGATCCAATAACAGGATTACAGGTCCTTCTCAAAATATTAGCATATTGTGTTAAAGTTCATTATTTTCCATAATGTCATGATGAAAATTTAACATTTATATATTTTAGATTCATTGCACACTAACTGAAATATTTCAGGTCTTTTATCATCTTAATACGGATGATTTTGGCATACAGCTCATGAAAACCCAAAATTCCTATCTCACAAAATTAGCATATCATTAAAAGGGTCTCTAAACGAGCTATGAACCTAATCATCTGAATCAACGAGTTAACTCTAAACACCTGCAAAAGATTCCTGAGGCCTTTAAAACTCCCAGCCTGGTTCATCACTCAAAACCCCAATCATGGGTAAGACTGCCGACCTGACTGCTGTCCAGAAGGCCACTATTGACACCCTCAAGCAAGAGGGTAAGACACAGAAAGACATTTCTGAACGAATAGGCTGTTCCCAGAGTGCTGTATCAAGGCACCTCAGTGGGAAGTCTGTGGGAAGGAAAAAGTGTGGCAGAAAACGGTGCACAACGAGAAGAGGTGACCGGACCCTGAGGAAGATTGTGGAGAAGGGCCGATTCCAGACCTTGGGGGACCTGCGGAAGCAGTGGACTGAGTCTGGAGTAGAAACATCCAGAGCCACCGTGCACAGGCGTGTGCAGGAAATGGGCTACAGGTGCCGCATTCCCCGGGTCAAGCCACTTTTGAACCAGAAACAGCAGCAGAAGCGCCTGACCTGGACTACAGAGAAGCAGCACTGGACTGTTGCTCAGTGGTCCAAAGTACTTTTTTCAGATGAAAGCAAATTCTGCATGTCATTCAGAAATCAAGGTGCCAGAGTCTGGAGGAAGACTGGGGAGAAGGAAATGCCAAAATGCCAGAAGTCCAGTGTCAAGTACCCACAGTCAGTGATGGTCTGGGGTGCCGTGTCAGCTGCTGGTGTTGGTCCACTGTGTTTTATCAAGGGCAGGGTCAATGCAGCTAGCTATCAGGAGATTTTGGAGCACTTCATGCTTCCATCTGCTGAAAAGCTTTATGGAGATGAAGATTTCATTTTTCAGCACGACCTGGCACCTGCTCACAGTGCCAAAACCACTGGTAAATGGTTTACTGACCATGGTATCACTGTGCTCAATTGGCCTGCCAACTCTCCTGACCTGAACCCCATAGAGAATCTGTGGGATATTGTGAAGAGAACGTTGAGAGACTCAAGACCCAACACTCTGGATGAGCTAAAGGCCACTATCGAAGCATCCTGGGCCTCCATAAGACCTCAGCAGTGCCACAGGCTGATTGCCTCCATGCCACGCCGCATTGAAGCAGTCATTTCTACCAAAGGATTCCTGACCAAGTATTGAGTGCATAACTGTACATGATTATTTGAAGGTTGACGTTTTTTGTATTAAAAACACTTTTCTTTTATTGGTCGGATGAAATATGCTAATTTTGTGAGATAGGAATTTAGGGTTTTCATGAGCTGTATGCCAAAATCATCCGTATTAAGACAATAAAAGACCTGAAATATTTCAGTTAGTGTGCAATTAATCTAAAATATATGAATGTTAAATTTTCATCATGACATTATGGAAAATAATGAACTTTATCACAATATGCTAATATTTTGAGAAGGACTTGTATATCTGCATAGACTCCAGGCTTCCCGTCTCTCCTCACACAGGTAGCAAGGTGTTCTCACAGTCAGCCCCGCCTGGATCTCAGACCTACGTTCATGACCGAATGAACGTTACTCTAGTTTATTAGGTTTCAAGCAAAGGATGTCAAAGGTCATGTCCCTGTCTCAGGCCTGTTAGGTTTATTTCTGGATCAGAACCAACTGAATTTTTCTCTGTGTTTAACAACCAGGAAGAGATTCATTTATTCCGACCAAACGACAGAACTTCTACAGCTTTGATCTGATCGACGGCAGTGATGATTGGTTCCTGGGTAGCAGGTCCGGCTAACAACTTCCTGTCTACCAACAAGTGTGATCACGTGATTAATCACCGATAATCGATAGCTGATGTGATCAACTGTCTGCGGGTCAAAGGTCTCTTTTGTTAGCCAGTTAGCAGACAATTAGCCTGTTAGCTCGTGAGGTAACCGCAGCCTCGCGCGCCGCGGTTCTTACCTTGAGCGTGACGTCACACAGCTTGCCTTGACGTCGAATCTCTTCCATGACGACATAGCCACGCGCTGGCAGGTCGGGAACGGAAAAATGGACCAAATCCTCGAGCTCCTCACACACGGACTCTCCCATGATGACCTGGAGGCGGACTGAGTCCTGCGAGCCGCCGTACATACACATTTCCGGCGCAGGGGAGCGGGACTTCAAAATAAAAGCTGGCAACCAGTTTGGTCTTTGAGAAACGTCTTATTTTTGGGCAGCTCTGTAAGTATTCTGCAGCGATCTCAGCTTTAGGTTTGGGACTAAAGTCCTGATAAAACTAACCCACAGCAGAGCTTCATATTCTGACTGAAACCAGTTCTGACCAGACGGCTCCATGAAGCTTTGGACCATTTTGGCTTGAAAAGTGCTTCACTGCTGGGAGCTTCCTTCATTGAGCCCGAGAAGGACACCTGCTGGCGCAAAGCAGGCACTGCAGACTAGTGCATGTGCACATGTAGCAGGATGACTGAGCCTTGCTCTCCATGATTGAATGCACCTGTGCACCCAATTAACTGCCAGTAAGGTGCTCTGGGTATAAAGGGAGAGAGGTTATGGTTCAAGCTTGAGATGGTTGCTGAGTCAGTGTGTGCAGAGTCAATAATCCTTACTCTGCTGAGGTGTGGTAGAATCATGTCCTCCTCCAGGCGGTTCTAGCACCATACAAGGGGTATGTATTGCACCCCCATAGCTAAGTGTAGATGGTTCTGACAAATTGTTTGTATCTCAGAAATTGTAGGAAGCTGTACCTCCTGTTGCTGGGTCAGGACCTGCGGCTGCCTGGGTCGGGACCTCCTGTTGCTGGGTCGGGACCTGCGGCTGCCTGGGTCGGGACCTCCTGTTGCTGGGTCGGGACCTGCGGCTGCCTGGGTCGGGACCTGCGGCTGCCTGGGTCAGGACCTGCGGCTGCCTGGGTCGGGACCTCCTGTTGCTGGGTCGGGACCTGCGGCTGCCTGGGACGGGACCAGCGGCTGCCCGGGACGGGACCAGCGGCTGCCCGGGTCGGGACCAGCGGCTGCCCGGGTCGGGACCAGCGGCTGCCCGGGTTGGGCCCTGCGGCTGCCCGGGTCGGGCCCTGCAGCTGTCCGGGTCCCGACCCGGGCAGCCGCAGGTCCAGGCTTGTGTCCAGGCTGAGAGCAGAAGGCTTCTCAGGGGGACCGGTCCTTTGTACTGTGAGTGGTTGATGTTGGGCTTTTGTCAAGAAGAGTGCATGTCCACAAATGTCTGAGGTCTATCAGGTTGATCCAGTTTAATTTTTCTTACTTTAGATTAGGAACCAGTCCTGTTCAGATGACCTCTCCCTGCTGGAACGCCTCAGTCCTGCATACTTTCCCTTCCTTGCACTTTTAGTGTTTCGTTTTTTTTTTTTTTGGTCTTTTAATAAAAGAAGTTGTAATAAATGTTTTAACTTGTGGAATCACGTCTCTCTCATTGATGTACGAACCTGGGCGCCTTATTGGTGCAAGGTGGCGTTGTTGGCTCTTCTCACTCTGCTGGCTGAAGTAAATGTAAGGGGTCCGATCACCTAAAAACATTCAACCCCTCGTGTTGTCTTATTAAAATGGCTTCAAACTGAAAGCCATCTTCATTCCCATGTTTCCGTCTTCCTCAGTGATCCGGATTTAGATTCTTAATCACCCACTGTCCAGGCTGTGGGTAAAGGTCACGGTTTTACAATAAAACATGTCATCGGACTGAACTATAAAATTAACCTGCTTGTCTAAATGTTTGTTCTGAAATAATAGTTTTTATGCAGCAGATGTGAGAAAATCCCCGAAGTTCCCACAAGAGGTAATTCTTACTGAACATCTGGGTTCATCGATGTGGAGGAGCAGCGGTTCTACTCCGAGCTCCTCACCCTATCTCTAAGGGAGTGCCCAGCCACCCTACGGAGGAAGCTCATTTCAGCCGCTTGTATCCGGGATCTCGTTCTTTCGGTCATGACCCAAAGTTCATGGCCATAGGTGAAGGTAGGAACGTAGACCAACCGGTAAATTGAGAGCTTTGCTTTTTGGCTCAGTTCTCTCTTCACCACAACGGACCGGCACAGCGACCCCATTACTGCAGCAGCCGCACCGATCCGTCTGTCGATCTCCCGCTCCATTCTTCCCTCACTCGTGAACAAGACCCCGAGATACTTAAACTCCTCCACTTGAGGCAGGAATTCCCCTCCAACCTGAAGAGGACAAGCCCGGGTGTTGGCACCCCCTCTCCTTGAACCACCACCTTAATGTGGTGGTGGTGGGGGGGGGGTTTGAGTGTTTGAGCAGAGGGTCCAGACTCCGGTCCAAATCCAGACCCAGAGAGCATTTTGTCTGGACAGAAAAACTTTTTCTCATTGGCTCTGTAGATATAGACATTTTATTCTTGCAGTGTCTGACTTTCTTTGAACAGGAGTGAAGAACAGCTATGTGGGTCAACGACGTTCTGGTCCACTCCCAGCCAGCACCACGACAAGGGATGTCCAGAACCCGGGTTGCTAATGCCCCCTTTCATTGGCTCAGTTCATTTATTAATAAATGACAACGTGAGGAGCTACACGGCTGATAACGCGTCTCTAACATCATGGAGGGTTCATTGAGAGGACCATGGAGGAAAAACAGGGAGATGATCAAAGACTGCCTGGAAGCTGTGGTAGAAACACTTTTAGATGGAAAACGACAACTTAAGGAACGGTTCAGCAAATTTCCGTGGCTGCTACCGAACAAGGAGAGCAGAACTGTTTTACCAAGATGTTCTGACCCATTCAAAGCGTTTAATATTGGTGCTTAAATTGGATTGCGCTTTTCTGTTCAACAGATGTTTTCATGAATCATTGATCAGTAGTTAAACTTCTAGTGTTTTAATTAAATGTTACATAAAAATTCAAGAAAATAATTTTGTCAGTTGATTTAAAATGTTCAGAACCCAAAGTGTTTGGATGATGGAGGTAGTGGACCTCCTGCTGTTTCACTAGAGGACCTCTATGTTGTCTGGTGCCCCTGGTAGGGTCTCCAGTGGCAAACAGGTGGGGTGACGGGTCAGACACCTTCATGAGGACTATGACGAGACACCTGATGTCCCCCGATATGGCGGAGCCGGGGTCGGGACTCGTTGGCAACACCTGGTGGCCGGGTTACTCCTCACGGGGCCCGGCCAGGCCAAGCCCATACGAGAGTCGCGAGGCCAACCCCCAGTGGGCCCACAACCCGCAAGGGGAACCATGAGGGACCAGTGAAAAGAGGATTGGGCGGCTGATGAAGGTGGAGACCTCGACGCCCCGATCTCCAGATGCTTGAAAGTATAAAAGAAAAAGTGCAGATATTAAAAAGCAGAAAAGAGGCTGATCACTAGCTGCTGGAAACCTACATGTTCCTGATTTAAAGGAACCAACATCTCAGGTTTTCAGGGTTAGGGTTTGTTCCAGATCTGAGGAGAAACTAAATGCTGCCTCACCTGGTTTGGTTCTGGTTCTGGGAACACCAAATAAGCAGGTTTCTGAAGAGTGACAAACAGGGATCCAGTGCCGTGAGATGCAGAGTACCAGATAATCCCGTCCATTTCTCCAGCCTCCTATTAATTAGGATGTTCTGATTAACTGTGTCAAACTCTGTGATCCAGAAGTTCTAGACCCAGGAGTTGTATATGGTTCAGAACTTTTACCAATGCGGTCCCAGTGCTGTGGTCTAAATCCTGACTGAAAAGACCTGAAGAGATGATTTTTATCATGAAGGGATACATTTCTTTATAAACTGCCCTTATTGGTAACCAGAACTTTCAGACAGGATAGGGACCTTGGATTTTAGGTTCTGAAGTGGTTCAGTTTGTTAAACTCATTCAGATGCTGGAATGGTTCTGTCCAGGGTGGACCCTTCCTTTCGCCATCGACCGCTGAAGACCAACACCAGCCTCATCTACTGAGGCCCAGATGAAGATGGGCTCATACGTTTCCGGGTCAGCCCTGCAGGACCAGAGTCTGGAGCTGCGACCACCACGGAGCCACGTGGTGCCGTACCCATGATGACCACACTGAAGCAGGAAAACCCAGACATACACGGCCCCTTTCACAACGTTCCTGCAGAACATCCACAGCTTTTCCAATAGGGTCACCGGATCGATTATAGGATGCATCCATTCAAAGTGGACCAGATGATCGGGAATGATGTTGCAACATTGATCAAAGGTTTTCCAGCGCTGACACTTTGGACCATGGCAGTTGGAATTGAGATAATATGGGTCAAGGCATCAATAGAGGGGTCGTGGGAGAGTTTGATTCTGATTGGACCGGTCCTCGAACACCTATTCTCGTTTCAGTGGTGGCTGTATGCTTGGGAACCAGAACGGAACCATCAGCCAATCAGACAGCAGCTTCACACCATTTAAACAGCTGTAAAATCTTTATTCACATGTTTAATGTTTGACCTGCAACACCCTGAAGAGCAGCAGAACACAGCTTGGTTCCCTGTCACACAGTTCTGTTCGTTCAGTTCTGAGAATCCATGTAGGTGCTGCTGACTGACACCTGGAAAACGCTGCGTTCAGTAAACAGAACAAACCGGAACGCTGCGTTCATAAAAACAGAAGCAGAACTCCAAGATGTTTCGGCTCCAAACCAACCTGCAGAGGTCCCATTTGGACCTAAGCTACTTCCTCCCTGTTCTTTTCTGGACAACAACCGGAACCAGATTGCCTGCCAGAAAAAGGTCCAGATCCAGGTCTGTCCTGAGACCTGCCGGCATTAAAGCTCAGAAGGTTTCAGAGAAGCTCTGGGTGAAGGAACCTGTACCTGCAGGAGAAAAATAAGGAGCCTGATGGGAACATTCAGTTCGGATCTTCAATAAAAACAGGAGAAACAACAGTTCGGTCCCGTCCGCAAGTCCTGATCAGAAACAACCTGAAGAAGAAGCATTTCTATGGCAACGGACACCTTAGGAACCAGACGGGTTGGAAAGAGGTCAGTGAGTTCTACGTTCCAAAGGTTTTCTCCAGGTTCTATGCTGACAGGTCGCTGGTGTCGAAGCGTTCCTGGTCGTAGACCTCAGCCACCACCTTCCGTCCCCCAAACCAGCGGTTGTTGAGGGCCTGGATGGCCCGGTTCATCTCGGCCGCTTCCGAGAACTCCACGAATATCTTGACGATGACGTCGGCATCGTCCTCCTCTCCCTGACGCTCCTGGTAGATGATGACCCGCTTCACCTGGCCGAACTTCCCGCATTCCTCCGTCACCTCTCCCTCCAGGTCATCGTCGATATCGTCTGGGCCGACCATGTTCCTGAGGACCATGACGGTGGACTGAGAGGGACAGAGGGGTCAAAGGTCAGGTATGAACAGAATGGCGACAGAGGGTCTGATCTCAACCTGTAAGTGGGCGGAGTCAGGCTCACCTCCTGCTTCCGGAGCAGCTTCCTCATCACCATGTGACGCGCGCTGCTGCCGCTAATGCTCATATGCTCTTGCTCACTTAGTGGCTCTGAGGCTCCGTCCTGCTGCGCCTCCTGCTGGTGCTCTTCCTCCTTCTTCTTCAGCTCTGAGCCCAGCGAAGCCATTACCGACGGGGGCGTGGTCAGCACCGGGTTAACCAGCCCCACGTGAGGCAGGCCAGGCCGGGCTGGGGTCACACCTGAAACCGACAGGAAGTAGAAAAGAGCCAGGACCCGATCAGACTCGCAACACCTGTCCAGTCAACGTTGTGTTCACCCAATGAGCGAACCCAACCAAACATTACTCACACCTGAACTTCCAGAATCTTTTCCTGCTACCTCTGAACAGACTAAGCTCGACGGGCGAGTCAGGTAAAGGACAGGTAAACGTGCACAGGTGAGTGCCTCAGCTGCACTTGTTAAATCAGCGGTCCCAGTCACTAGTCCTTAGGCCCGCGTGTGCCTGCTCCAGCACACCAGACTGAACCAACTACGTCACTTGCTCAGCATCGCTTTAGGTTCTGCAGAACCACCTTAATGGCTTCTTTATTTAAATCAGGTTCGTTTCAACAGGGAAACATGCAGCGGGCCCTCAGAACCAGGACTGTGGACCTATGATAAACTGAACATCAACCTCCTTCATTCTGCTGTCTCTGGAGGGACGGGACTAATGTGTGACAGTGGGGCCCTCTTACCTGTGATGACCCCTGGCGCCTGGGCAGCCATGACAGCGTGAGGAAGTCCGAGCTGCTGAGAAAGAAGCGCTGGTCCTGCCAAAGGCCCGAGCAGCGATGCTCCAACCGGATCCTGAAAGAGAGTATTATAAATACTACACCAACAGACTACATGCGCATACCACACCCAGCAGCACAGTACTGTTTACATGCTTTACCTGAGCTGTGATCTTTGCACTGGCGGCAGCCGCAGCCACAGCAGCAGCTGCAGGGAGTCCTCCAGGGGTTGTCGGCGTGAGGAGAGGCATGGGTGGAGTCACAGCTTTTCCTACCCGCAAGTACTGACCCCCCAGGTCAAACAGGTTCATGGAAGCCACAGCGTCCTGGGACGACTGCGCCTTGTCATACTCTGAACACCAAGAAGACAAATCAACTCCAGCTCTGCACTGCCCCCTGAGGACGAGTGGGGCATTACACTTTTTAAACAAAGGATGCCCTCACCGATAAAGCCGTAGCCTTTGTGCCGACCGGTGGTTGGCTCGCGGGCCAACATGCATGACTTGATTCTCCCAAAGGCCTCAAAGACGCTTTTGATGTCCTCGTCAGAAAGGTCTGGGTGCACCGAGGCCACATAGATTCTGTTGAAGGCACGCGCTTCCTCTGCCAACTGGTCAATGATTGGCTGAGCCTGGCCAATGTTACTCGGCCTCCCAACCTGCAAGATATGCAGGAACATATTTAATTTTTTATCGTGCAGCATCTGTGGCTCACTGGGAAGACTGGTCATCTTGAACTCAGAAAGCTGTGGGTTCACTTTTAGCTTCCTGCCCTGCCACATGTTAATAGACACTTGGCCTCCTGACCTTCATATTGGTGTGTGAATGTGTGTGTATGAGTGTAGCTACATGAATGTGGCCTTAGTGCATAAGAGGTACTAAAGGTCAATTTAACACTTTAACCTTACAAGACAACACCCGGGGAAATTCCTACATGGAAAAAGAATCAAGATTGTATTTTTCCCTACACCTGCCAGACGGATTGCAGGGAAAAGCACTCGCCCTTAATGTACATATGGTTGGCGCTTTGCCTACCAGAGTCCCTCCCACCACTGACATCACCATCAAACTGTTCACCACACAACTGGTGGGAATCCAAAGTGAAGGTGACATCGCAGCAGGCAGCGAGGAGGTCCAGAAACGTCCTCAGTGGTACTCAGAGAACATCATCACGTTAAACACCAGCAGAACAAGGAGATGGTGATGTGGGGACAGATAGGAGAGAAGGATCCACTGCTGAGAAATGGTGACAGCGTGGAGAAAGGTCCTCAGGGTGCACATTGCAGGCTATTCTAGTGCAATGCTGTGTTTGAAGGTGTTATTGTATTTTATTTGTTATTTTTTCACTTCATATCTTCTAGATTTTACTGTTAAATACTTCGATTTGTTTATTTCCCTGGTGAGAACCAATGAGGTTCTATGTCTTTTAGAGTGACAAAGGTTATTCTATTAACCAGTTTAATATGGTCGCAACACCTCTGCTCTCACCTTGATGTTCCTCCCACCGAGGACCACAGAGTTCATCTGTTCCAGAGCCAGCTGAGCTGCTTCAGGTACTTCATACTCCACGAAGGCAAAACCCTGCAGAAACACACTCAAAGCTCTGACCAGAGCAACACAGAACTGTTTTACCGGAGAACAAAAGAGGTTCTCTGTGATAGTCTGCTTCTAATGCAACCTTGTGCTTCATAGTGACGGAGTCCCAGGACATGTCGATGCTTTTGATTGGTCCAAAGGGAATGAAAGCCTGTCTGATGGTATCCTCACCCAGCTCGTAGTAGATGGAGCCAACGTAAACTCGACACATGATGGCCAAAGCTCTCTGCCGCTGAGCTGCCACCTGAGTCACAGGAAGAGGAGCAGGTGGCAGTCAGGTCAACTTGCAGCATGTAGATGATTTCACTTGTCATACACTAGTGAGACACCTGGAGGACACCTGGAGGACACCTGTGTATCATGTGAATGTAAAACCATCAGTCATGTGTACCGTGAGGGGAACCTTACTCACCGACTGCAGAGGAGACAGAGCGTCTCCTAAACCCATGGTCAGAGGAGCCATCTGAGGGGGAAAAAGATGACCTATAAGCTCACAGAGTTCACAGAGACAGGCACGGTCACATGCTGTGTCCTCCAGCTGTTACCTGCAGGCTGGTGAACTGCTGCTGCTGCACCAGAGTCTGTTTGACCAACACGCTCCTGATGCTCTGCTCCATTGCATATTTCTTGGCCTGCACAAAGAACACAGAACCGTTTACTGAGAACTACAAACCATTCTGCAACAGAACGCCAAATGTTCTGTTCCACAGGTTCTGCTCCACAGGTTCTGCATTCATTCATTCAGGGTATAATAAGAATATTGGTCGTGGTTTTTAACCACCTTTGGCTCACCCTTTCATATTGTACAGTTTTTTATTCTTTAATTCTGCTTGGTAGTTCAGTTGGATTATTTTAGCATAGTAAAGAGTTTGTTGAGTGAAATATGTTTGACTGTGAGTTGAATTATTGTTAATAAATTCCTGTATTTTAATAAATTGTGTGAATTTATTCCATGTGTGCAGAGTTTTGTTGTTCAGTAATGCCAGAGCTTGATTCACCTCTTTCACTATTGTCCTAATATCACCGCCTTGCTGGGCTGGTATTCACTGGACAACCCTTAACAGCCCCAATTACTTAATGAAATATTAATTTTACATAATATATTCATAAGAATTACCACAGGTTCTAATTGTTTCACGGGTTTTAACTGTTCCATTTCTGGTGTTCTCACGTTTCCAAGAACTCAATGTGCCAATGCAAGGTTTTTAGCATAAAACGACTGCTCACTGACCTTCTGCAGCGCCTCCTGCTGGTTGGGGGTGAGTGGCGGTAGGCCCAGCTTAGTGGTGGTGGTTGTAGTGGTGGGGGTGGTGGATGTGGGCTGTCCGTTCTCCATGATAAGAGGCGGGCCTCCCTGAGAACAAGTCAAACACACCTTCATTGTTAAAGAACTTCTCAATCAGGGATTGATCAGACGGTATGATGATCCAGAACCTCCGACCGATGCGGCTCCCAGGAAGCCACAGTTCAACTAACCCACTGATCAATTATTGATCAACTATTGTACTACAGGAACCAGTAAGTAGTGAAGCAAATGACCAAAGAACGGTTCACTGACCCGCTGATCGATCAGGTTGTAAATGAACAGTTAACTGACCTGCTGATCGATCAGGTTGTAAATGAACAGTTCTCTGACCTGCTGACTCTGATCAGGTTGTAAATGAACAGTTCTCTGACCCGCTGATCGATCAGGTTGTAAATGAACAGTTAACTGACCTGCTGATCGATCAGGTTGTAAATGAACAGTTCTCTGACCCGCTGACTCTGATCAGGTTGTAAATGAACAGTTCTCTGACCCGCTGACTCTGATCAGGTTGTAAATGAACAGTTCTCTGACCCGCTGACTCTGATCAGGTTGTAAATGAACAGTTCTCTGACCCGCTGACTCTGATCAGGTTGTAAATGAACAGTTCTCGGACCTGCTGACTCTGATCAGGTTGTAAATGAACAGTTAACTGACCCGCTGACTCTGATCAGGTTGTAAATGAACAGTTAACTGACCCGCTGACTCTGATCAGGTTGTAAATGAACAGTTCTCGGACCTGCTGACTCTGATCAGGTTGTAAATGAACAGTTCTCTGACCCGCTGACTCTGATCAGGTTGTAAATGAACAGTTCTCTGACCCGCTGACTCTGATCAGGTTGTAAATGAAAAGTTAACTGACCCGCTGACTCTGATCAGGTTGTAAATGAAAAGTTCTCTGACCCGCTGACTCTGATCAGGTTGTAAATGAACAGTTCTCTGACCCGCTGACTCTGATCAGGTTGTAAATGAAAAGTTAACTGACCCGCTGACTCTGATCAGGTTGTAAATGAACAGTTCTCTGACCCGCTGACTCTGATCAGGTTGTAAATGAAAAGTTCTCGGACCTGCTGACTCTGATCAGGTTGTAAATGAACAGTTCTCGGACCTGCTGACTCTGATCAGGTTGTAAATGAACAGTTCTCTGACCTGCTGACTCTGATCAGGTTGTAAATGAAAAGTTAACTGACCCGCTGACTCTGATCAGGTTGTAAATGAACAGTTCTCTGACCCGCTGACTCTGATCAGGTTGTAAATGAAAAGTTAACTGACCCGCTGACTCTGATCAGGTTGTAAATGAACAGTTCTCTGACCCGCTGACTCTGATCAGGTTGTAAATGAAAAGTTCTCTGACCCGCTGACTCTGATCAGGTTGTAAATGAACAGTTCTCTGACCTGCTGACTCTGATCAGGTTGTAAATGAACAGTTCTCTGACCTGCTGACTCTGATCAGGTTGTAAATGAAAAGTTAACTGACCCGCTGACTCTGATCAGGTTGTAAATGAACAGTTCTCTGACCCGCTGACTCTGATCAGGTTGTAAATGAAAAGTTAACTGACCCGCTGACTCTGATCAGGTTGTAAATGAACAGTTCTCTGACCCGCTGACTCTGATCAGGTTGTAAATGAACAGTTCTCTGACCCGCTGACTCTGATCAGGTTGTAAATGAACAGTTCTCGGACCTGCTGACTCTGATCAGGTTGTAAATGAAAAGTTAACTGACCCGCTGACTCTGATCAGGTTGTAAATGAACAGTTCTCTGACCCGCTGACTCTGATCAGGTTGTAAATGAACAGTTCTCGGACCTGCTGACTCTGATCAGGTTGTAAATGAACAGTTCTCGGACCTGCTGACTCTGATCAGGTTGTAAATGAACAGTTCTCTGACCCGCTGACTCTGATCAGGTTGTAAATGAAAAGTTAACTGACCCGCTGACTCTGATCAGGTTGTAAATGAACAGTTCTCTGACCCGCTGACTCTGATCAGGTTGTAAATGAAAAGTTCTCGGACCCGCTGACTCTGATCAGGTTGTAAATGAACAGTTCTCTGACCCGCTGACTCTGATCAGGTTGTAAATGAACAGTTCTCGGACCTGCTGACTCTGATCAGGTTGTAAATGAACAGTTCTCGGACCTGCTGACTCTGATCAGGTTGTAAATGAACAGTTCTCTGACCCGCTGACTCTGATCAGGTTGTAAATGAACAGTTCTCGGACCCGCTGACTCTGATCAGGTTGTAAATGAACAGTTCTCGGACCCGCTGACTCTGATCAGGTTGTAAATGAACAGTTCTCTGACCCGCTGACTCTGATCAGGTTGTAAATGAACAGTTCTCGGACCCGCTGACTCTGATCAGGTTGTAAATGAACAGTTCTCGGACCTGCTGACTCTGATCAGGTTGTAAATGAACAGTTCTCTGACCTGCTGACTCTGATCAGGTTGTAAATGAACAGTTCTCTGACCCGCTGACTCTGATCAGGTTGTAAATGAACAGTTCTCGGACCTGCTGACTCTGATCAGGTTGTAAATGAACAGTTCTCTGACCCGCTGACTCTGATCAGGTTGTAAATGAACAGTTCTCTGACCCGCTGATCGATCAGGTTGTAAATGAACAGTTCTCTGACCCGCTGACTCTGATCAGGTTGTAAATGAACAGTTCTCTGACCCGCTGACTCTGATCAGGTTGTAAATGAACAGTTCTCTGACCCGCTGATCGATCAGGTTGTAAATGAACAGTTCTCTGACCTGCTGACTCTGATCAGGTTGTAAATGAACAGTTCCCTGACCCGCTGACTCTGATCAGATTGTAAATGAACAGTTCTCTGACCTGCTGATTGATCAGGTTGTAAATGAACAGTTCTCTGACCTGCTGACTCTGATCAGGTTGTAAATGAACAGTTCTCTGACCTGCTGACTCTGATCAGGTTCTAAATGAACAGTTCTCTGACCTGCTGACTCTGATCAGGTTCTAAATTAACAGTTCTCTGACCCGCTGATCGATCAGGTTGTAAATGAACAGTTCTCTGACCTGCTGACTCTGATCAGGTTCTAAATGAACAGTTCACTGACCCGCTGATCGATCAGGTTGTAAATGAACAGTTCTCTGACCCGCTGATCAATCAGGTTGTAAATTAACAGTTCCCTGACCCGCTGACTCTGATCAGGTTCTAAATGAACAGTTCACTGACCCGCTGATCGATCAAGTTGTAAATGAACAGTTCACTGACCCGCTGATCGATCAAGTTGTAAATGAACAGTTCACTGACCCGCTGATCGATCAGGTTGTAAATGAACAGTTCTCTGACCTGCTGACTCTGATCAGGTTGTAAATGAACAGTTCTCTGACCTGCTGACTCTGATCAGGTTGTAAATGAACAGTTCACCAACCTGCTGACTCTGATCAGGTTGTAAATGAACAGTTCTCTGACCTGCTGACTCTGATCAGGTTGTAAATGAACAGTTCACCAACCTGCTGACTCTGATCAGGTTGTAAATGAACAGTTCTCTGACCCGCTGACTCTGATCAGGTTGTAAATGAACAGTTCACCAACCTGCTGACTCTGATCAGGTTGTAAATGAACAGTTCTCTGACCTGCTGACTCTGATCAGGTTGTAAATGAACAGTTCACCAACCTGCTGACTCTGATCAGGTTGTAAATGAACAGTTCTCTGACCCGCTGACTCTGATCAGGTTGTAAATGAACAGTTCTCTGACCTGCTGACTCTGATCAGGTTGTAAATGAACAGTTCTCTGACCTGCTGACTCTGATCAGGTTGTAAATGAACAGTTCACCAACCTGCTGACTCTGATCAGGTTGTAAATGAACAGTTCTCTGACCTGCTGACTCTGATCAGGTTGTAAATGAACAGTTCTCTGACCTGCTGACTCTGATCAGGTTGTAAATGAACAGTTCTCTGACCTGCTGACTCTGATCAGGTTGTAAATGAACAGTTCACCAACCTGCTGACTCTGATCAGGTTGTAAATGAACAGTTCTCTGACCTGCTGACTCTGATCAGGTTGTAAATGAACAGTTCACCAACCTGCTGACTCTGATCAGGTTGTAAATGAACAGTTCTCTGACCCGCTGACTCTGATCAGGTTGTAAATGAACAGTTCTCTGACCTGCTGATTGATCAGGTTGTAAATGAACAGTTCTCTGACCTGCTGACTCTGATCAGGTTGTAAATGAACAGTTCTCTGACCTGCTGACTCTGATCAGGTTGTAAATGAACAGTTCTCTGACCTGCTGACTCTGATCAGGTTGTAAATGAACAGTTCACCAACCTGCTGATCGATCAGGTTGTAAATGAACAGTTCTCTGACCTGCTGACTCTGATCAGGTTGTAAATGAACAGTTCTCTGACCCGCTGATCGATCAGGTTGTAAATGAACAGTTCACCAACCTGCTGACTCTGATCAGGTTGTAAATGAACAGTTCTCTGACCCGCTGATCGATCAGGTTGTAAATGAACAGTTAACTGACCTGCTGACTCTGATCAGGTTGTAAATGAACAGTTCTCTGACCCGCTGATCGATCAGGTTGTAAATGAACAGTTCACCAACCTGCTGACTCTGATCAGGTTGTAAATGAACAGTTCTCTGACCCGCTGATCGATCAGCTAGTAAATGAACAGTTCTCGGACCTGCTGACTCTGATCAGGTTGTAAATGAACAGTTCTCTGACCTGCTGACTCTGATCAGGTTGTAAATGAACAGTTCTCTGACCCGCTGATCGATCAGCTTGTAAATGAACAGTTCTCGGACCTGCTGACTCTGATCAGGTTGTAAATGAACAGTTCACCAACCTGCTGATCGATCAGGTTGTAAATGAACAGTTCTCTGACCCGCTGACTCTGATCAGGTTGTAAATGAACAGTTCTCTGACCTGCTGACTCTGATCAGGTTGTAAATGAACAGTTCACCAACCTGCTGATCGATCAGGTTGTAAATGAACAGTTCTCTGACCCGCTGATCGATCAGGTTGTAAATGAACAGTTCTCTGACCCACTGATCGATCAGCTTGTAAATGAACAGTTCTCGGACCTGCTGATTCTGATCAGGTTGTAAATGAACAGTTCTCTGACCTGCTGACTCTGATCAGCTTGTAAATGAACAGTTCTCGTACCTGCTGATTCTGATCAGCTTGTAAATGAACAGTTCTCGGACCTGCTGATTCTGATCAGGTTGTAAATGAACAGTTCACCAACCTGCTGATCGATCAGGTTGTAAATGAACAGTTCTCGGACCTGCTGACTCTGATCAGGTTGTAAATGAACAGTTCTCTGACCCGCTGACTCTGATCAGGTTGTAAATGAACAGTTCTCTGACCTGCTGATCGATCAGGTTGTAAATGAACAGTTCACCAACCTGCTGATCGATCAGGTTGTAAATGAACAGTTCTCTGACCTGCTGATCGATCAGGTTGTAAATGAACAGTTCTCTGACCTGCTGATCGATCAGGTTGTAAATGAACAGTTCTCTGACCTGCTGATCGATCAGGTTGTAAATGAACAGTTCTCGGACCTGCTGACTCTGATCAGGTTGTAAATGAACAGTTCACCAACCTGCTGATCGATCAGGTTGTAAATGAACAGTTCTCGGACCTGCTGACTCTGATCAGGTTGTAAATGAACAGTTCACCAACCTGCTGATCGATCAGGTTGTAAATGAACAGTTCTCGGACCTGCTGACTCTGATCAGCTTGTAAATGAACAGTTCTCGGACCTGCTGACTCTGATCAGGTTGTAAATGAACAGTTCACCAACCTGCTGATCGATCAGGTTGTAAATGAACAGTTCTCGGACCTGCTGACTCTGATCAGGTTGTAAATGAACAGTTCACCAACCTGCTGATCGATCAGGTTGTAAATGAACAGTTCTCGGACCTGCTGACTCTGATCAGCTTGTAAATGAACAGTTCTCGGACCTGCTGACTCTGATCAGGTTGTAAATGAACAGTTCTCTGACCTGCTGACTCTGATCAGGTTGTAAATGAACAGTTCTCGGACCTGCTGACTCTGATCAGGTTGTAAATGAACAGTTCACCAACCTGCTGATCGATCAGGTTGTAAATGAACAGTTCTCGGACCTGCTGACTCTGATCAGGTTGTAAATGAACAGTTCTCTGACCTGCTGACTCTGATCAGGTTGTAAATGAACAGTTCTCGGACCTGCTGACTCTGATCAGGTTGTAAATGAACAGTTCTCTGACCTGCTGACTCTGATCAGGTTGTAAATGAACAGTTCTCGGACCTGCTGACTCTGATCAGGTTGTAAATGAACAGTTCTCTGACCTGCTGACTCTGATCAGGTTGTAAATGAACAGTTCTCGGACCTGCTGACTCTGATCAGCTTGTAAATGAACAGTTCTCGGACCTGCTGACTCTGATCAGGTTGTAAATGAACAGTTCACCAACCTGCTGATCGATCAGGTTGTAAATGAACAGTTCTCGGACCTGCTGACTCTGATCAGGTTGTAAATGAACAGTTCACCAACCTGCTGATCGATCAGGTTGTAAATGAACAGTTCTCGGACCTGCTGACTCTGATCAGGTTGTAAATGAACAGTTCTCTGACCTGCTGACTCTGATCAGGTTGTAAATGAACAGTTCTCGGACCTGCTGACTCTGATCAGGTTGTAAATGAACAGTTCACCAACCTGCTGATCGATCAGGTTGTAAATGAACAGTTCTCGGACCTGCTGACTCTGATCAGCTTGTAAATGAACAGTTCTCGGACCTGCTGACTCTGATCAGGTTGTAAATGAACAGTTCTCGGACCTGCTGACTCTGATCAGCTTGTAAATGAACAGTTCTCGGACCTGCTGACTCTGATCAGGTTGTAAATGAACAGTTCTCTGACCTGCTGACTCTGATCAGGTTGTAAATGAACAGTTCTCGGACCTGCTGACTCTGATCAGGTTGTAAATGAACAGTTCACCAACCTGCTGATCGATCAGGTTGTAAATGAACAGTTCTCGGACCTGCTGACTCTGATCAGGTTGTAAATGAACAGTTCTCGGACCTGCTGACTCTGATCAGGTTGTAAATGAACAGTTCTCTGACCCGCTGACTCTGATCAGGTTGTAAATGAACAGTTCTCTGACCTGCTGACTCTGATCAGGTTGTAAATGAACAGTTCTCGGACCTGCTGACTCTGATCAGGTTGTAAATGAACAGTTCACCAACCTGCTGATCGATCAGGTTGTAAATGAACAGTTCTCGGACCTGCTGACTCTGATCAGCTTGTAAATGAACAGTTCACCAACCTGCTGATCGATCAGGTTGTAAATGAACAGTTCTCGGACCTGCTGACTCTGATCAGGTTGTAAATGAACAGTTCTCTGACCCGCTGACTCTGATCAGGTTGTAAATGAACAGTTCTCGGACCTGCTGACTCTGATCAGCTTGTAAATGAACAGTTCTCTGACCTGCTGACTCTGATCAGGTTGTAAATGAACAGTTCTCTGACCCGCTGACTCTGATCAGGTTGTAAATGAACAGTTCTCGGACCTGCTGACTCTGATCAGGTTGTAAATGAACAGTTCTCTGACCCGCTGACTCTGATCAGGTTGTAAATGAACAGTTCTCGGACCTGCTGACTCTGATCAGGTTGTAAATGAACAGTTCTCGGACCTGCTGACTCTGATCAGGTTGTAAATGAACAGTTCTCTGACCCGCTGATCGATCAGGTTATTTTATAACAGTTCTTGGAGCTTCAGGCCTATTAGCACTAGCTTAGCATCCAGATGCGGTTCTTACCGCAGAAACCACCGCAGCCATGCAGCTTCCTTCCGGCTCCGCTGCTGTCCGATTCTGCGACTCTTAAAGCTCCTTCTCCGGATATCTGAGGTGATCTCTGACCGAACCGAACCTAAAACTTGCAGAATGCTTTTTAGACACTAGCATCTGTACACAGACCGGAACACAGCGCAGCTTCACCTGACGTCACTTCTTCTAAAAATGGCATTTCAGAATAAAAGCCCCGATGAGTCAGGTGGGTCACATGATGAGTCCATGTGAAGCTGTGTGGGTCCAAAGGTCACTCCGTTAGTAACTGGGGAGTTGACGGGCGGCTGACGTCACAGCGTTCTTGCGTCATCAGAGGTTCTCTGCAGCATCATCAGACCGGTGGCTTCAGGAACCTGCAGCTCAAAGAACTCTTCTGACACCCAAGTATCAAAACATCAGAACCAGAACCCACATATATATCTTTATTATAAACACACATCATTTTACATGTTTACACTCATAGCCTTGAGGTTTAAGCTGGAACCACTCTGCCTCTTCCTCACGCTGACAGTGATGATCTCTGAAGGTTTGTTCTTTAATAAAACCAAACTGCCCATTTTTCTGACAGGTTCAACTCAAAGGTTCCGAGTCCGAGTCCTTGTCACTAAAGTCGGAGGACAAACTCCAGATCTGAAACTTTCTATCAGAAAAAAAGGTTCTACAGGTAAGACAGTGGAACACCAGCAGGAGAACTTCATGGGAAACCTCCCTTTGACAGGTTCTAAAAGCCAAACTACGGAGCCTTACAGAACAGTGGTCTCCAACTTTAGATCTTGAGAGCCAGTCCTGCAACATTTAGAAGCTGTTCAGTTTCAACACACCTGAGTCAGGCCTCTGCAGAACCTGATGACATAATGAACCAGCTATGAAAAAGCATGTAAACGCTGTAGAACAGTAGATCCTGTGGACTCGAGTTGGAGACCCCCACCTTAGAACCATACGTTGGTTCCTGAATGATCTAGAATCTAGTATAACTTTTGTTCAAATGTTTCCACATCAAATGTCAATTCTGTAGAACCCGGTGAGATGTTCTACAGAGGAACATCAGGTGGAAACTGTTAGTCATGTTTTTTGAGTTCAGAGATGTTCTTTTAACAGCTCTGGCCTCTATATCCAGCTTACAGGGTTCTTTAATCCAAACAGAGGTTTTCTTCTGAGACTACTAACAACTGTGTTCTAATAAGGAACCCACTTTTACCATCCAGAACGTCTGCCTGTATTTCCATGTTCTACAGGCTGGATGTGGGAGGGAACAGTTCTAAATGTAATTTGTGAGCTGAAACCTGCTTGTCGTTCTGGAAGACTTGGTTCTATGCCTGTTCCCAGGTTGTGGACTTGGTTCGGAGTTCTGAGAGGGTTCTGTGGAACAAAAGTAGTGAAGCACAATGTCGGTAGAGTTCTTATCTGAAGAGCAACTGTAGACCCTCAGATGGAAAAGGATCAGAACAAGTGATTCAGACTGGTGGTAAGAGTCACAACCCAACAGAACAGTTTGTTGGCGGACTTGTGTTTGGTGCAGAACGGGTTCTAGAAGCAGACCTCCAGGCAGCAGAGTCTGGAAGTGTGAAATGTTTGTGTCAGCAGAACAGTTTTGGATCTAGAAGGGCATTCCTCCAGAGATCTGTCTGGCAACTTGTTCCTCTGGGCTCTCCTCCTTGTCCTTCCTCTCCTGATTCCAGTCCTTCAGGCCTTCTGGCAGCGTTGTGTCTTCGTCATCGCCGCCGGTTCCCTCCACAAACTCTTCATACGTCGACTTCTCTGCAAATGGCCGTTTGCCCAACAGCTCCACCATGTCATTCTTATCCAGAACCTCCTTTTCCAGCAGCCGCTGCGCCACCTGGAGGACAGAACAGGAACCAGTTTCAGCAGTCTGAACCAAGGCCAGACCCAAACACGTGTTTGACTCCACAGTTCTCTCCAGCCAGCACTCTGAGTGAGAACCTCATGTGTTAAGGACGGTTAGAGAACATATTTGCAGAACGTGAATGCATGACACGTAGAACAAGCAGTCCTATGTAACTGTAACATTGCACCCACTAGAACTGTGATGAAGATATCTGGTGCAGCATTAAAAAGATGTTCCAGGTTCTAACATCATCCAGGTCCAACAAATTCTCTCAACCTCAACTGAAGTCTCAATGTTGTGAGATGCAAACAGAACTCAGTGATTTGCCTTTAGATCCCTTTTATTCATGAACCTGAGGAACCTTCTTAGATGTCATGTAGATCATCTCCTGCACAGATATTTGCAGAATGTCTTTAAATCAAAATGTTTCAGCTGAGAACCACATAAACACCAATGGTGTGAAGAGCTCATGAAGGACAGTGTTCCAGTGTTGTTGTTCTACTAGAACTTTATTCCTTAGATCACTTTTGGTTACAAAACCAAAAACACAAATAGGGACAAGCATCAGATCTAAAGCCCCTTCTTCACCAGTCCCTCCTCAACCATTATTATTTTTAGTACCTGCTTGCTTGTGGTTCTAACAGCACCGACCCTGCTGAAAGCGTGATGTCAGAAGACTGTTGGTCACTGATTGGTTAGGGGGCGGAGTCACTAGTTACAGCATAATATAATAATTAATATCTTCACCCGTTAAATCATTTTACGACCACTATAGCAGGCTAGCATTAGGTAGCATTAGCATAACCTCACACCCCCTGTAGCTGGTTCCGATCCAAGGTTTCCCTCTCTCTCCAATACAGTACTCCTTCTCTGGATCTGACCACAGCTACAGACCCAGCAGCAGGTCCTGCATCGTTGTTGTGTTCCTGTCTCTACTGATGACATCACGCTAACGCCTTGCTACGTTGATCCCGCCCACATTGAGATGGCACTCAATTGTAATGAAGAACGACCCAAACCCTGTAGAACCGACCCGACCCGAGTAGGTACTAATAAAAGATGGGCATTAATGTTACAGTTTGTTCATGTAAATGATAAATCATCTTTAAACTCCAGGGTTAATTGTGGAGTACCACAGGGTTCAGTACTTGGACCAATTCTCTTTACTATATATATGCTTCCAATAGTTAAAATTATCAGGCAGCATAGGATAAATTTTCACTGTTACGCTGATGATACTCAGCTTTACTTATCCATAAATCCTGATGAACCCAACCAGTTAGATAGACTACAAGCATGTCTTGAAGATATAAAAACTTGGATGACTTTAAATTTTCTGCTTCTAAATTCAGACAAGACAGAAGTTGTCGTCTTTGGACCGGAGTCTTTAAAAAAGAAACTGCTTAGTCAATCACTTAACCTGGATGGCATTAAATTGACCTCCAGTAATAAAGTAAAAAACCTTGGTGTTATTTTTGACTAGGACATGTCATTTAAATCCTATATTAAACAGTTTTAGTCCGTGAGGCAGACACCCTGTCTACTTTTAAGGCTTAAAACTTTCCTTTTTGATAAAGCTTATAGTTAGAGTGGCTTAGTTTATCCTGAGCTATCTCTGTAGTTATGCTGCTATAGGCTTAGGCTGCTGGAGGACATAATGACCACTTTCACCCTCTTCGCTACATTCTCATACTACTCTCCAATTCTGCATTATTTGCTGTTATTTCAGCTTTTAACTTTGTTCTCTCTCTTTTCTCTTCCTAGAAGCTACACCTGGCCTGACTCTGTATCTACCTGTGACACCTTTCTGGAGAGGGGAATCGTCCGAGCTTCTGCTGGCAACAACTTAATGCTCACCTTCTACAGATGATCCACATGGCCCTGTCTTTCAGTGTTTAACCCTTTCTCTCTCCTAGACATGGCTACTGACTGAGCTTCTACTGTAACTAACTCTATGTTCTCTCTTTCAGACTCTAACCTTGAAAACTGGCTCAGAGTTTATCTGTTCTTTCTTTCTAGATGAAACGACTAAAGGAGCTACATCCATTAACATTTACTTTTCCTTCCCATAGAAAGTACTCCTGGATCAGTGCTTCTTTGTTCTCTTTGTGTCTCTGCTCTGTTCTCTCTAACCTCCAGTCGGTCGTGGCAGATGGCCGCTCACACTGAGCCTGGTTCTGGTTCTGCTGGAGGTTTCTTCCTGTTAAAAGGGAGTTTTTCCTCTCCACTGTCGCTACATGCATGCTCAGTATGAGGGATTGCTGCAAAGTCAACACCAGTGACTGTCCACTGTCTCTACATGATCATCCAGGAGGAGTGAATGCTGCAAGTCACTGACTGGATGCAATCTGCTGGGTTTCCTTAGATAGAAAAACTTTTTATCCAATTTGAATAAATAACTGAATCTGACTGAACTGTTCAATGGTTAGTTATTAATTGGAATGTATGAACCTGACTTTATGAAGAACCTTGAGACGACATGTGTTGTGAATTGGCGCTATATAAATAAACTGAACTGATCTGCTCACATCAGACCATGGAAGCAAAGCAGCTTTAGGAGGTTCTGTATGTTTCCAACCCAAATGTTCTTTCAGAATCTTGTTTTTCTGCACAGAAACTAAGAACCTGAGTCATTTTTTATAAAACCTGTCTGCTGGATTTCTGAGTCCAGACAAACCAGAACCAATCTCTCCCCATCTGCAGAACTGGCACAGGGCCGGGAATAGGCAAGGGAAACAAACCCCAGCAGAACCTCAGCTGTACCTTCTCCACCTCAGCCTTTTTGTCGTTCAGTAGCTGCTGGGTCCTCCGGTACGCCTCGCCGATCAGGATTCGCACCTCGGTGTCGATTAGCCGCGCTGTGGCCTCACTGTATGGTTTTTCCAGAACCATCTCCCCCTGCCGGGGTAGGTCAAAGGAGACCTGACCCACCTTAGGGTTCATGCCAAACTGAACGATCTGCAGTATAACCCAGAGAGCAGCAGGTCAGACGGACCAGAAACTGAACAAGAAGGTTCTGTGTTTGGTCAGGTGAGTCACCTGAGCGTAGGCGCTCTGTGTGACCTTCCTCAGGTCATCCTGAGCTCCGGTGGTGATCCTGCCAAAGAAGATCTCCTCGGAGACTCTGCCGCCCAGAGTCATGCACATGCGGTCCAGCAGCTGCTCCTTGGTGTACAGGTACTGCTCCCTGGGCAGGTA
The DNA here is from genome assembly GCF_021462225.1 of Girardinichthys multiradiatus. NCBI lineage: Eukaryota > Metazoa > Chordata > Actinopteri > Cyprinodontiformes > Goodeidae > Girardinichthys > Girardinichthys multiradiatus. Next base: position 46,093,609 of record NC_061799.1, read on the forward strand.
CTGGGCGTATCCCAGCCCCTTTCCCCTGGGAATGATGGACACCTGCACAGGTAAAACTGAGGTCAGTCCCATGAAGACTGACACCAATAATGGCAAAAAAACAGAACCTGTCTGGAAAACCTTCAGTAGCGGGTCAGCGTGCTCCAGGAACCACCCGGCAACAGCGTGGCCCGCTTCATGGTACGCCACCGTCTTCTTCTCCTCTGGCTGCAAAACCTGAGTCTTCTTCTCCAGACCTCCATGACACACAGAGAGAAAGAGATCACAGAATCAGAACCACCTTACAATAATGGTTCTGACCCATCTAATTAACTCTGCAGCTGAATGATCAGTTACTGACTGATACCCGATTCTGTTCTGATTCTACAAACTCCTGCAGAACAGGACATGGTTCTAGCCATATTTTACTGTACAGTTCCGACAGAACCAGAACAAGCAGGGTCCAGCAACAGTACTTGACTTTCAATTACAGGAGCCAGATTTACAGAACGTTCTGGTGGGTCAGCTCATTATAAAATGAGTTGCTAAATGGCCTGTAGCTCTTTATCAAGTCCCCAGAGACCCCAAAGTCACACTGCACCCATTCATCCACCCCCATTCATCCACCCCATTCATCCACCCCCATTCATCCACCCCCATTCATCCACCCCCTTCATCCACCCCCATTCATCCACCCCATTCATCCACCCCCATTCATCCACCCCATTCATCCACCCCCATTCATCCACCCCATTCATCCACCCCCATTCATCCACCCCCATTCATCCACCCCCATTCATCCACCCCCATTCATCCACCCCATTCATCCACCCCATTCATCCACCCCCATTCATCCACCCCATTCATCCACCCCCATTCATCCACCCCCATTCATCCACCCCATTCATCCACCCCATTCATCCACCCCATTCATCCACCCCATTCATCCACCCCCATTCATCCACCCCATTCATCCACCCCCATTCATCCACCCCATTCATCCACCCCCATTCATCCACCCCCATTCATCCACCCCCATTCATCCACCCCATTCATCCACCCCATTCATCCACCCCATTCATCCACCCCCATTCATCCACCCCATTCATCCACCCCATTCATCCACCCCCATTCATCCACCCCATTCATCCACCCCCATTCATCCACCCCCATTCATCCACCCCCATTCATCCACCCCATTCATCCACCCCATTCATCCATCCCATTCATCCACCCCCATTCATCCACCCCATTCATCCATCCCATTCATCCACCCCCATTCATCCACCCCCATTCATCCACCCCATTCATCCACCCCCATTCATCCACCCCCATTCATCCACCCCATTCATCCACCCCCATTCATCCACCCCATTCATCCACCCCCATTCATCACCCCCATTCATCCACCCCCATTCATCCACCCCCATTCATCCACCCCATTCATCCACCCCCATTCATCCACCCCATTCATCCACCCCCATTCATCCACCCCATTCATCCACCCCCATTCATCCACCCCTCCACCCCCATTCATCCACCCTAACACACCCCCATTGGTTTGGTTCTGATCTGACTGTTCTGGTTCCAGTCCGTGTCTCACCTCCAATGACTCTCTCAATAGCTTGCTCAAAGTGTTTCTGGCTGATGGTGTCTGAAAGGTGGCGGGCAGCAATCAGAGCGGCCTCGTTACAGACGTTGGCGATGTCGGCACCTGGAAGGCAGTAATCAGGGAGAAAGAACCCACAGAGGTAAACGTGAGGCTCAGACACACCTGTTACCTGGTTGGGCGGTTGATGAGGCCAGCCCCACCCATCAGGGAGCATTTATTACCTGAGAATCCAGGTGTGAGGGCAGCCATCTTCTTGGCCAGAGTGTCTTTGTTCAGGTCGGGTCCAAACTTCAAAGGACGCAAGTGGACTTTAAAGATGGATGCCCGACCTTTGATGTCAGGAGGACCTGCAAAGACAAAAACCTTCCTCACATGCTCACCCTGGATGGTCACCTGAGAGCATTTGAATCACTCACCGATATAAATCTGCCTGTCAAAGCGCCCGGGTCTCAGCAAAGCCGGGTCCAGGATGTCAGGTCTGTTGGTTCCCGCCAGAACTACCACATTTGTGGCAGTGTTGAATCCTGGAGAACAGACAGGACTGTGAGGTCTCACCAGAACGATCTGTTGGTTTTAGGAAGAAGGAAAAAGGAGTGACACCCAGACACCCACCATCCATCTCCACCAGCAGCTGGTTCAGCGTGTTCTCCTGCTCGCTCTGCCCTCCAAAGTTTCCACGGCCTCGCTTCCGACCCACCGCATCAATCTCGTCTATGAAGAGAATGCAGGGAGCGTTCTTTCTGGCCATGACGAACAGATCTCTGACCTGTAAGGGACCAGATATCAGCAGAGCGTTTTTTAACTCCTCCTCTTTCTCCTATCAATCAACTGCTCACCCTGGCGGGGCCGACGCCCACGAACATCTCCAGGAACTCTGAGCCGTTCACCGTGATGAAGGGCACATTGGCCTCACCCGCCGTCGCCTTGGCCAGCAGGGTCTTGCCGGTTCCCGGGGGCCCTGTCAGGATGGCTCCCTGCAGAAAGAAGACAACCGGATAACAACAGCACCTCAGTCCAGGTTACGTATGTCTGTCACCAAGCCCAACACACTGAACCCCACCCAGCAAGGTTTGGTGGCCAAGGAATTACATCCATCAGACCTTCATCCAACCTGAAGGGATGCCAGCCTTACCATGGAGATATTGGCATCATCCCCTCACCTCACACCCTCACCTTGGGGATCTTTGCCCCTAGATCCTGGTACTGTTTGGGGTTCTTCAGGAAGTTGACAAACTCCATGATCTCCAGCTTGGCCTCCTCACAGCCAGCCACGTCCTTGAACTTCACGTCGATCTCGTCCTTTAGGATTTTTGCCGTCGTCTCGCTGACGCTGAACAGCCCACCCATACCCCTGCCTGGTCGGCCTGCCCCCGCTGGGCCGCGCCGCAGCATGAAGAGCAGGAAACCAATGATGAGCACTGTTGGTAGCATGCTCAGCAGGAACGTTCTGCAGAAGAAAGACAAGCGTCAGAGGACATCAAGTCTGACCTGAACCAACGGAGAGCTGGCCGAATCACAACCCACCCATCACTCTCTGTGGAGTAGACTACAGGCAGACGGTTCTCGCTCTCAATGCCGAGCTCGCTCTGAGCCGTCTCTAGGTTCCTCTCAAAGGTGTCGACGCTGCCAATGTTGAACCAGACGTACTGCTGCGGTTGGAAACACAGGAGGATGAGTAGGTGATGGCGCCAGAGCTACCTGAAATCTGAGCCAACCAATTAAACGCACCCCGTCCAACGGCGTCTTCCCTGGCGAGAACACCACTTTGACGTAACGTTTGTTGATGACCTCCAACCGGTCCACCTGACAGACACCACCAATCAGACCCCTGAAGTTAATGTATGACACTGTGATGAAAGAGAGCCAACAGTGAAGCCACGTGTTCCTCACCGCTCCTTTGGACAGGTAGTTGTTGACAAAGTCCTTCCAGGTGACCTCCCGCCCTCCATCCCGCAGGAAGAAGTAGTAGGTGACGGCGGTCCAGAACGCCATACCGCTCAGAAGGTAAATGCGGAACTCCTTATCGTCCCATGGAATGTCACCCTGAAACAAGCAGCAGTTGAGATTCGCCCACACCTGAGCAGGTGGCACTCACAAAACCAACAGGTGACTCACCTTCTGCAGGCGGCTGTACCAGTGTGAATCCTCCCTCCGACCTCCTCGTTTCCCTCCACCTCCTGATCCTCCTCCTGACTTCCCAGAGGGTTTCTGAGCATTGGTAGGTTTAGATTCTGAAATGGAGACAGTGTACATCCTAAGGCTAGCATTCTGATGGACAGAAAATAACTTTTCGAACTGGTTTAAATGATTTGGTCCTCTGTTGTTCTTGGACTTATTCCACCTGTACGTATTTCTCAAACGGAGCGCGCTCGGACTCACCTGTACTGCTTAATGACGCCAACATGCTTTCTTTACCTTTAGCTGCAGCTTCTGATTCAGAAGTTTTTGTAGATTTCTGGCTGCCAGGAAAATATTTCTCAAATCCTGAAGAGAGAAGAAGAGCACGTTAATGTCTCCATGGTGAACACATGTGTCTTTATTCAGAATGAACAGTTCATCTGAACGATTCCATTCACTTTGGGTCAGAAAGCATCTGAGCAGGTCAGCCACAGAACCCACTCTGTGGGTGTTTGTGTAATGCCACCTAAGAGAGAACTCACGCAGGTGCTGACCAGTCAGCTCACTCCTCACAGGTACCTGAAAGCTGGACCGAACCACCTCATTGGACCAGAATCCAATAAGCACTCACCTTTGGGTGGCTTGGAGCTCAGCCTCCTGTAGTCTCCCAGCAGGTCGCTTAGCAGGCTCGGTCCATTCTCCACCTGTCCTGGACCGACTGAAGATACCACCTTTGAGGAGGAGCATCAGAAAGAGTGAGGTGGGTACCCAGAGGTTGCTTACAAGACCTTCTGAAAGGGTTCTCGAAGACTCTGTCTTCGTCTAGGAGGCATCGCTGAACTGTTTGGGACTCAGAGAACGTATCTGGACCCACAGATTCTAGATTCATGGGTTATGGACTTAGACTGTCTATGTTCAAAGCTGCTGGACTCAGAGGTTTGGATTAACAGAAAGGTTCTGGATTCAGGAGCTTTAGACAAACAGAACGGTTCTGAACTCTGATGTTTTGGACTAACAGAACGGTTCTGGACAGGCATCCACCTACATCTACATAGATCTATATAAATCTCAATTTTGATTCGTTGGTCTTGTTAACGTTTGGCGTCATAATACGTCATGAGTGTCGTCATCAGTAAACCGGGCTCTAACGTCACACGGTTCGGATGAAAACAGAGGAAACCTGGCTTACGCAACGCCTCCTTTTCTACCAGGTAGAAACACCAGCAGATGATCACGTGTCGTTTTCTGTTCGGTTCGAGCGCTGCCCGAACCGAACCAGGACGGACCAGATCAAGGTGAGCCTGTTATCCCGCCCACCACCTACCGTCCTTGTTGGAGATCCGGCAGACCGCAACAGCAACCGGACCAGGCTCCTACAGCCCACTGACAGCCGAACCTGAGCCATTTGACTGAGGCTGGAGGAGAAGCTAAACACGGAGCGAGTCCGAACCAAATGTTCTGTAATCATACAGCACCGCCGACATGTTTTCTCCAACTCTTCTTCTCGGGTTTGTTTCAGATCACTGCGCCGCCTGCAGGTCGCAAGGGAAACAGTGGAGAAGGACACACTGAAAATACTTTATAAACCCCAAAGAGAAATGAAATAGGACCCGACTGTCCCAACAGCCGCCATGTTGGTCAGGGAAACCTGCCCCCTCATCCTTGATTAAAATCAGTCCAAAAACAGTCCGAGGTTTAGATCCACTATTCAAACATGGTGATATCAGAACCATGTTCATATCCGGGATATGAACATGGTTCTGAGACTGACTTTACTCCTGATCCAATCTGAGGAAACTCATGATCCTAACAGTTGATTGGAGCAGGCACAGCTGTACGCGTCTTCCCATAATCTGCGTTATTATGTCTGATCTGGGACCAGTTTTATTAAGGAAGTGTAGTTCTTGGATGAACCACTCTGGTTTTCAGCCGCAGTGTGTCGCTGTGGCCCTTCCTCTAGGAGCGTTCCGGGGACACCGTGATGGAGTCTGCGGGCTGTGTGGAGGAATGAACCGGCTGACTTACACTGTTTCCCCGCTAAACTCGGACTGTCAGCGGCCTCTGGTGATTCATAGAGTGGAGCTACCGCCCGTACTGAGCTATGAGGTAACATGTCCGCCACTGTCAGGTTATAACCCGGTTTACAGCCCCGGAGAACAGCCCGATGATCCGGTCACTGAGAGAGGTGGGAAGGACAGCTGGAGCTGACGGAGCTAACTGAGCTAAACAGCGGCTAACAGAGTCATTTAAGCCTGGAGGAAGCTGTAGTCCGCAGCATGCTAACCTGTTAACTCTAGGTTAGCATGTAGCCCGAGTTAGCTTCGTACAGCCTCTATTAGCTGCGTGGTTTAGCTCTGATGGGTCTCTGTCATACATGTTATTATGATCATGTGAGGTCAGATGGTTACACCTGTTATAACCGGAGTGATTGGAGCTAACTGAGCCCAGAGGAAGCCGCTGTCCACGGCAGACCAGCCTGTTTGCTCTCAGGTAGCATGTAGCCAGAGTTAGCTAGCCTCTATTAGCTGCTGTGTTTGACTCTGATAAGACAATAAGTGTCCGTATGGTCCGTTCGTTCACTGTAAAGTGTTTAGTAGTCGTTCTCCTCAAATGATCTGGAGGATTATTAGTGAAACATGAGATCAGGTCTGTGTTGTCAGCTGGAATCGTGTCTAAGTGAAGGTTGGAGCAACTGAAGGAACGAGGGGTGATTCAATGAGTGAACGTTTCAAACCGAGCCAGGGTCATACGCTGTACAAGGTTATGCTAGTTTTTATGGTCATACATGTCGGACCTGCAGCTAACAGCTGCTGGGACTCGTTCTGGTCGCTGGATAGTTGCAGCGTAGAGGACAACCTGGTCAGGTGAACCTGCTGGATCTGAGTGACGTCATTATATCTGCTGCCCATCCCTCAAGTTCAGGTAATTACAGGTGAACCTGGCTCTAAGGGAGCAGCTGATGTAGCTGGCCCTGCTCTGCTCTTGTTCGACACATTAAGCTTCACAGCTGAGAACATATGACAGATAAATAACAAGTGCTCCTCAGTTTGGTACCAGAGCCGACCTGTTTGCCAGGTGACGTGTAATTCATTCAGTAGTGCAGAAGTACATTAAAGTACATTAAAGTACATTGAAGTACATTGAAGTACATTGAAGTACATTGAAAGTACATTGAAGTACATTGAAGTACATAGAAAACAGGGTCTGTGAGCACAGCTAACTGAAGACAATAATAGTGAACAATATAGTAAAGAGCTCTGCTTATAGTATTAGAATTAGATTGATTTTATATATTTCATCTGAAGAAAAGGTTGAATTGTTAAAGACAAGCAATATTTGAACCTTTAAATGTATATTTTTCCAGTTTTCTTTGTAAAATATTTCCAGAGGAGAACATTTCACAAATAAACGTTCAATACTTTTCACTAACAGAGCAGTTGTTACTGAAGAAACGACAAACATGATCTTTACTGGATTATATCTATGTACCAGTTTAAATAAAAACCCTTTGATCCCATTAGTAAGTATATATTTATAAGGCAATAACAAGATGGTGTTCCACTGTTTGTTGCTTCTATAAACCATCTATGTGTGCATATGGGAGAAGTTAACATCTAACTGAGCTCTGATAAACGTCTTGGTGGATTTCTTGCATTATTATGTAAAAGTATAATTGTTCAACATGTATGTTTTGTGTTAAAGAAAGTATACCATGAGGAACAGACTGTATCTATGTGATAGTTGTTCATAAAAAGCTTCTAGTTGTACCATTCACCATTACTGTCAAGTAGCTGGTTTACCAGATTAATAAATGAATCCACTAAATCATGTAAATATAGCGACTAGTTTTCATGTAGTATGGAAACATTGTTCCATATGATGAGGAGAGTAGTTGAGTTTATATAGAAGAGACCAACAGAAATAAACCTGCTGATGAAACTTGGCTAATTTGACTGGAAGCAGCAAATAATTTAGACTTCCCAGTTTACCAAACAGAAGATTTGGGAAAATATTCCACATAGAGTTTTTGTTAGAAATCTTTTGATCCAGTTACTGTTTAATATCTGATTGAAGGTAGTTAATGTTAAGGCATCCAAAGCTCCTTCAGCTCATGAATTCTAGAGAACAAATATTTTATTTTATTTGCCTTTTTTCCATAAAATCCTGAAGAAAATCAAGACCAGAACACAGCGCTTTGCTGACCTCTAGCGATGAAACAACGTATGACACCCTTGGCATCCCTTCTGCTTTGCTTAATGGAGCTCTACCATAAATGGTTCAATTCCCGGCTAACCATCTGTTCTGTTTCTGTTTAACAGCCTCACTGTCAGGTTTAAAATGATTAACCATGTTATTGTGCTCTTTACAGATTTCAATATCTAGATAAGTAACAGTGTCTTGCAGAGATGCCACTCATTTCAGTAACAGGAGGATCTGACATCCTGAAATGCTTGAGAATTTAGATACTAGAGGAACTTCACCAGAATCTATCTCTATAGTTAGAAGTTGGCCTACAGGTGGAAATATGGAAGGAGAAGCTGGACAGCCTGGACTCACTCCTTTATTGATATTAAATCAGCGAGAAGTTTCATAGAACTATTATTAAAGGCTCTAATAAGCAGAATGTATGATCCAGGTAGTTTTCTGTTTCAGGTAGTTTTCTGTTTCAGGTAGTTTTCTGTTTCTGCTTCAGGTAGTTTTCTGCTTCAGGTAGTTTTCTGCTTCAGGTAGTTTTCTGTTTCAGGTAGTTTTCTGTTTCAGGTAGTTTTCTGTTTCAGGTAGTTTTCTGTTTCAGGTAGTTTTCTGTTTCAGGTAGTTTTCTGTTTCTGCTTCAGGTAGTTTTGTTTCAGGTAGTTTTCTGTTTCTGCTTCAGGTAGTTTTCTGTTTCAGGTAGTTTTCTGTTTCAGGTAGTTTTCTGTTTCAGGTAGTTTTCTGTTTCAGGTAGTTTTCTGTTTCTGCTTCAGGTAGTTTTCTGCTTCAGGTAGTTTTCTGTTTCAGGTAGTTTTCTGTTTCAGGTAGTTTTCTGTTTCAGGTAGTTTTCTGTTTCAGGTAGTTTTCTGTTTCAGGTAGTTTTCTGTTTCAGGTAGTTTTCTGTTTCAGGTAGTTTTCTGTTTCTGCTTCAGGTAGTTTTCTGCTTCAGGTAGTTTTCTGTTTCAGGTAGTTTTCTGTTTCAGGTAGTTTTCTGTTTCTGCTTCAGGTAGTTTTCTGTTTCAGGTAGTTTTCTGTTTCAGGTAGTTTTCTGTTTCAGGTAGTTTTCTGTTTCTGCTTCAGGTAGTTTTCTTTTTCAGGTAGTTTTCTGTTTCAGGTAGTTTTCTGTTTCAGGTAGTTTTCTGTTTCTGCTTCAGGTAGTTTTCTGCTTCAGGTAGTTTTCTGTTTCAGGTAGTTTTCTGTTTCTGCTTCAGGTAGTTTTCTGTTTCAGGTAGTTTTCTGTTTCAGGTAGTTTTCTGTTTCAGGTAGTTTTCTGTTTCTGCTTCAGGTAGTTTTCTTTTTCAGGTAGTTTTCTGTTTCAGGTAGTTTTCTGTTTCTGCTTCAGGTAGTTTTCTGTTTCAGGTAGTTTTCTGTTTCAGGTAGTTTTCTGTTTCTGCTTCAGGTAGTTTTCTGTTTCAGGTAGTTTTCTGTTTCAGGTAGTTTTCTGTTTCAGGTAGTTTTCTCTTTCAGGTAGTTTTCTGTTTCAGGTAGTTTTCTGTTTCAGGTAGTTTTCTGTTTCTGCTTCAGGTAGTTTTCTGCTTCAGGTAGTTTTCTGCTTCAGGTAGTTTTCTGTTTCAGGTAGTTTTTTGTTTCAGGTAGTTTTTTGTTTCAGGTAGTTTTCTCTTTCAGGTAGTTTTCTGTTTCAGGTAGTTTTCTGTTTCTGCTTCAGGTAGTTTTGTTTCAGGTAGTTTTCTGTTTCTGCTTCAGGTAGTTTTCTGTTTCAGGTAGTTTTCTGTTTCAGGTAGTTTTCTGTTTCAGGTAGTTTTCTGTTTCTGCTTCAGGTAGTTTTCTGCTTCAGGTAGTTTTCTGCTTCAGGTAGTTTTCTGTTTCAGGTAGTTTTCTGTTTCAGGTAGTTTTCTGTTTCTGCTTCAGGTAGTTTTCTGCTTCAGGTAGTTTTCTGTTTCAGGTAGTTTTCTGTTTCAGGTAGTTTTCTGTTTCAGGTAGTTTTCTGTTTCTGCTTCAGGTAGTTTTCTGTTTCAGGTAGTTTTCTCTTTCAGGTAGTTTTCTGTTTCAGGTAGTTTTCTGTTTCAGGTAGTTTTCTGTTTCTGCTTCAGGTAGTTTTCTGCTTCAGGTAGTTTTCTGCTTCAGGTAGTTTTCTGTTTCAGGTAGTTTTCTGTTTCTGCTTCAGGTAGTTTTCTGTTTCAGGTAGTTTTCTGTTTCAGGTAGTTTTCTGTTTCAGGTAGTTTTCTGTTTCAGGTAGTTTTCTGTTTCTGCTTCAGGTAGTTTTCTGCTTCAGGTAGTTTTCTGTTTCAGGTAGTTTTCTGTTTCAGGTAGTTTTCTGTTTCAGGTAGTTTTCTGTTTCAGGTAGTTTTCTGTTTCAGGTAGTTTTCTGTTTCAGGTAGTTTTCTGTTTCTGCTTCAGGTAGTTTTCTGCTTCAGGTAGTTTTCTGTTTCAGGTAGTTTTCTGTTTCTGCTTCAGGTAGTTTTCTGTTTCAGGTAGTTTTCTGCTTCAGGTAGTTTTCTGTTTCAGGTAGTTTTCTGTTTCTGCTTCAGGTAGTTTTCTGTTTCAGGTAGTTTTCTGTTTCAGGTAGTTTTCTGTTTCAGGTAGTTTTCTGTTTCTGCTTCAGGTAGTTTTCTGTTTCAGGTAGTTTTCTGTTTCAGGTAGTTTTCTGTTTCAGGTAGTTTTCTGTTTCTGCTTCAGGTAGTTTTCTGCTTCAGGTAGTTTTCTGTTTCAGGTAGTTTTCTGTTTCTGCTTCAGGTAGTTTTCTGTTTCAGGTAGTTTTCTGTTTCAGGTAGTTTTCTGTTTCAGGTAGTTTTCTGTTTCTGCTTCAGGTAGTTTTCTTTTTCAGGTAGTTTTCTGTTTCAGGTAGTTTTCTGTTTCTGCTTCAGGTAGTTTTCTGTTTCAGGTAGTTTTCTGTTTCAGGTAGTTTTCTGTTTCTGCTTCAGGTAGTTTTCTGTTTCAGGTAGTTTTCTGTTTCAGGTAGTTTTCTGTTTCAGGTAGTTTTCTCTTTCAGGTAGTTTTCTGTTTCAGGTAGTTTTCTGTTTCAGGTAGTTTTCTGTTTCTGCTTCAGGTAGTTTTCTGCTTCAGGTAGTTTTCTGCTTCAGGTAGTTTTCTGTTTCAGGTAGTTTTTTGTTTCAGGTAGTTTTTTGTTTCAGGTAGTTTTCTCTTTCAGGTAGTTTTCTGTTTCAGGTAGTTTTCTGTTTCTGCTTCAGGTAGTTTTGTTTCAGGTAGTTTTCTGTTTCTGCTTCAGGTAGTTTTCTGTTTCAGGTAGTTTTCTGTTTCAGGTAGTTTTCTGTTTCAGGTAGTTTTCTGTTTCTGCTTCAGGTAGTTTTCTGCTTCAGGTAGTTTTCTGCTTCAGGTAGTTTTCTGTTTCAGGTAGTTTTCTGTTTCAGGTAGTTTTCTGTTTCTGCTTCAGGTAGTTTTCTGCTTCAGGTAGTTTTCTGTTTCAGGTAGTTTTCTGTTTCAGGTAGTTTTCTGTTTCAGGTAGTTTTCTGTTTCTGCTTCAGGTAGTTTTCTGTTTCAGGTAGTTTTCTCTTTCAGGTAGTTTTCTGTTTCAGGTAGTTTTCTGTTTCAGGTAGTTTTCTGTTTCTGCTTCAGGTAGTTTTCTGCTTCAGGTAGTTTTCTGCTTCAGGTAGTTTTCTGTTTCAGGTAGTTTTCTGTTTCTGCTTCAGGTAGTTTTCTGTTTCAGGTAGTTTTCTGTTTCAGGTAGTTTTCTGTTTCAGGTAGTTTTCTGTTTCAGGTAGTTTTCTGTTTCTGCTTCAGGTAGTTTTCTGCTTCAGGTAGTTTTCTGTTTCAGGTAGTTTTCTGTTTCAGGTAGTTTTCTGTTTCAGGTAGTTTTCTGTTTCAGGTAGTTTTCTGTTTCAGGTAGTTTTCTGTTTCAGGTAGTTTTCTGTTTCTGCTTCAGGTAGTTTTCTGCTTCAGGTAGTTTTCTGTTTCAGGTAGTTTTCTGTTTCTGCTTCAGGTAGTTTTCTGTTTCAGGTAGTTTTCTGCTTCAGGTAGTTTTCTGTTTCAGGTAGTTTTCTGTTTCTGCTTCAGGTAGTTTTCTGTTTCAGGTAGTTTTCTGTTTCAGGTAGTTTTCTGTTTCAGGTAGTTTTCTGTTTCTGCTTCAGGTAGTTTTCTTTTTCAGGTAGTTTTCTGTTTCAGGTAGTTTTCTGTTTCAGGTAGTTTTCTGTTTCTGCTTCAGGTAGTTTTCTGCTTCAGGTAGTTTTCTGTTTCAGGTAGTTTTCTGTTTCTGCTTCAGGTAGTTTTCTGTTTCAGGTAGTTTTCTGTTTCAGGTAGTTTTCTGTTTCAGGTAGTTTTCTGTTTCTGCTTCAGGTAGTTTTCTTTTTCAGGTAGTTTTCTGTTTCAGGTAGTTTTCTGTTTCTGCTTCAGGTAGTTTTCTGTTTCAGGTAGTTTTCTGTTTCAGGTAGTTTTCTGTTTCTGCTTCAGGTAGTTTTCTGTTTCAGGTAGTTTTCTGTTTCAGGTAGTTTTCTGTTTCAGGTAGTTTTCTCTTTCAGGTAGTTTTCTGTTTCAGGTAGTTTTCTGTTTCTGCTTCAGGTAGTTTTGTTTCAGGTAGTTTTCTGTTTCAGGTAGTTTTCTGTTTCTGCTTCAGGTAGTTTTCTGTTTCAGGTAGTTTTCTGTTTCAGGTAGTTTTCTGTTTCAGGTAGTTTTCTGTTTCAGGTAGTTTTCTGTTTCTGCTTCAGGTAGTTTTCTGCTTCAGGTAGTTTTCTGTTTCAGGTAGTTTTCTGTTTCAGGTAGTTTTCTGTTTCAGGTAGTTTTCTGTTTCTGCTTCAGGTAGTTTTCTGCTTCAGGTAGTTTTCTGTTTCAGGTAGTTTTTTGTTTCAGGTAGTTTTTTGTTTCAGGTAGTTTTCTCTTTCAGGTAGTTTTCTGTTTCAGGTAGTTTTCTGTTTCTGCTTCAGGTAGTTTTGTTTCAGGTAGTTTTCTGTTTCTGCTTCAGGTAGTTTTCTGTTTCAGGTAGTTTTCTGTTTCAGGTAGTTTTCTGTTTCAGGTAGTTTTCTGTTTCTGCTTCAGGTAGTTTTCTGCTTCAGGTAGTTTTCTGCTTCAGGTAGTTTTCTGTTTCAGGTAGTTTTCTGTTTCAGGTAGTTTTCTGTTTCTGCTTCAGGTAGTTTTCTGCTTCAGGTAGTTTTCTGTTTCAGGTAGTTTTCTGTTTCAGGTAGTTTTCTGTTTCAGGTAGTTTTCTGTTTCTGCTTCAGGTAGTTTTCTGTTTCAGGTAGTTTTCTCTTTCAGGTAGTTTTCTGTTTCAGGTAGTTTTCTGTTTCAGGTAGTTTTCTGTTTCTGCTTCAGGTATGTTTCTGCTTCAGGTAGTTTTCTGCTTCAGGTAGTTTTCTGTTTCAGGTAGTTTTCTGTTTCTGCTTCAGGTAGTTTTCTGTTTCAGGTAGTTTTCTGTTTCTGCTTCAGGTAGTTTTCTGTTTCAGGTAGTTTTCTGTTTCAGGTAGTTTTCTGTTTCAGGTAGTTTTCTGTTTCTGCTTCAGGTAGTTTTCTTTTTCAGGTAGTTTTCTGTTTCAGGTAGTTTTCTGTTTCAGGTAGTTTTCTGTTTCTGCTTCAGGTAGTTTTCTTTTTCAGGTAGTTTTCTGTTTCAGGTAGTTTTCTGTTTCTGCTTCAGGTAGTTTTCTGTTTCAGGTAGTTTTCTGTTTCAGGTAGTTTTCTGTTTCAGGTAGTTTTCTGTTTCAGGTAGTTTTCTGTTTCTGCTTCAGGTAGTTTTCTTTTTCAGGTAGTTTGTTAGTTGATTCAAGCCCTGTTGATAACGACCAAAACCAAATAGAACCACCCATAGTCCAGATTATGAACCAGAACTCCAGGAGCATTCTGGAACCTCCTGTGACTGATTAGTAACTAATAACTGGTTAAAAGAACCTAAACAGGCCAGCTTACAGGTGGTGATCAATCTCTGGACCTGTTGTGTTCTGGTCTGGTACGCTTTGACAGTAAATCTGAACAGAACCTTTTGAGCCGAGTGTAACTTTGTGAATATTATGGGATGTTGCAGGAGAGCTGAGCCGTTACCTCCAGGTTGTCTGGCTGTTGGACGATGCTGTGTTGGTCCACTGGGTGGCGCCTCCTGAGTCGAGCTCACCTCCTCCTTCCTCGACACGCCGCTCGGTCCATTGCCATGTACGCCACCCGCCTCTACAGCACTGCGGGGGGAGGAGGAGGTGGAGGCGGCATCAAACAAGGCCGAAGGGCAGGGCTAGCGGTGCTTGAGGCTCCTCACCCTCATCATCCTCATCCACCGCCGTCTCCTGTTCACCCGACCTACCCTCTTTACCAGGGCCGTCCAGACGCCCATCGAGGACCGCATTTTCACCATCACTACCACCCTCACACCCACCATGTGGCTCCGCCCCCTCTACCCCCACATTACCAGCACCATGTTCCGGTCCACAATTATGGAGGAGGAGCCCAGGCCAACAGTGGGAAGAAGAAGACATGGAACTTCATCCACGAGAAGATGAGCTATGACACATTCTTCACGATGAAGCGTCTGATCGAGCGCTCACGGCAACCCGATGAGGTGCTGCGTTGGGTCACCCAGAACCCCGCCAAGATCTCCCACAACCACTACCCTGTCGCCCTGCAGAAGATCGGACAGCTTCTGCAGTTCTCGCCCTCACCACGGACTGTTGGGGACAGCACCGACGGCGAAGCGCCAGAGGTCGACAGGCGGCAGATCCTGGAGCATCCGGACTTCCAGACCCTCTGTGACGCGATTGTCAACGACTGCGCCAAGTTCGACAACTTCAGCATCGTGAACTGCCTGTACGCCGTTGCCTCGCTTGGTACGTACCTGCGCGCTGCTCGAATGCTCCGTTCTCTGAGTCTGACTTCACTGACCTTTTATTCCCCCCCAGGACTACCAAGCGACTCCAAGGTTGTCCACGTCTTGGAGGCGGAGTCCCAGTCTAGACTGAACCAGTTCAACCAGAAGGATGTGTCCATGGTGTTCAGTTCCAGCATGAGGCTGCACCCAGGCAGCCAGCACCCACTGACGGAGGCCTGCCTTGCCGGCCTTGAGAAGAACCTGGAGCGAGAGCGCCATCCACAGACGCTCTTCCTGCTGCTGTCCTACTACAGGCTCAAGTTGCGCTCACTGCAGCCACCAGAGCCCCCTGCAGGGGGCGTCGCAGCCGCCAACAGCAACACAAACACGCCTCCAAACCCTGAGCAGCTGGTTGTCAACAGGTGAGGCTCAAACATCCCGGTGGAGGTCAGGTGACCTCTCAGGATTCTAACTTGGGGTCTGTGTCCTCAGGAAAATCCTGCGGCTCGTCAAGCACACTTTGGCCAGCGTCAGCGGCGTCCGTGACCAGGAGATGGCGCTACTAGACGAAATGCTGGCAGCGTGCGCCCGAGAGGCAAGCAACAAGAGTCTGGAACTGATATTCAGCTCTCATTTGTTCTACCAGAACCGGCAGGAAAAGTTCATTAACAGCCTAGCAGGTCCGTTCCCCTAAAAACATTTACCTGTCCATGTGTCCACCTGCCCTCATCTAACCCTACTGTGATTCTCTTCTGCAGAGGAGCTGCCCAAGAAGGTGGACAGCATAACGCCGTACACCATGGCTCTAATCGCCAAATACATCGCCCGCCACCGCCTGAGGGAGACCCGGCTGCTCGACACCATCGCAGACTTCCTGGTTAGGAAGGCTGAGTACCTGGACAGTAAGGTGAGGACGTTCCTGTTGGGGTTGGGGCGTGTGGACGCCCTCATGAGAACGTTTTCTCTGTGTCTTCAGGTGATACAGAAGCTGGTGTTCCCCTTCAGCCGGATGAGTTACCGTCCATCCACTGAGAAGCAGTTTTTTTCTCGGCTTGAGGAGGTGGTGGAGCTGAAGGCGCTGAGCTCGCCGCTAGCCACCGTTAACATCCTCATGTCACTGTTCCAGCTGGGACACTTCCCTGGAACGGTGCTGCACCGAGTCTTCTCTTCCACCTTTATCAGTAACGTCACAAGTGAGCAAACCTTGAATATTGTCTCTTGGATAAATCAGGGATAAAGTCTGAAATATCAGAGATCCAGATTCCTGGAAACTAACTGTAAATCATCTAAAACAGTCAGTTAAGCATCAGTCTAGATGCTTGGATTTTGATATAATCCCAGTCTAACCAGTATGCTCTCCCCATAGATAGCCCGTATGCTCTGATCGTCAGAAGGTACCTCTCTCTTCTGGATGCTGCGGTTGAGTTGGAGTACCGCGACTACACAGGCCCCCGCCTACAGAATGCCCATAAGGTGCTGATGTTTGACCACGCCCTCACAGCGGACGAGGTCAACCGTAAGTACAGGTAAGGCCTCCGTAAGATCTTCCTCCACGAAGAGTAGAAGCCTCGATCGCATCATTGTTCCGCAGTAATAAAGTAACCATGACCTTTGCTTTATTGACCACTTTGACATTCACAACATTCGGGAAGGTCCAGGGAGTTCTCAGAACCGGGCTTTCAGGGTGAAGCGCTGGTATTAAAGGGGGCGTGGCCTACAACTCAGAAGCACTTCCTGGCTGTGTCAGACATTTCCTGCACCGCCAGGAACATGTGAGCGAGTCACAGTGACCGAGCTGCTGCGGCGCCTGAATGCTAGCGCTTCGTCACACTCTGGCTGTGACCTTCTGAGGTGGATCAGAGATGTCAGCCTGACCTGTTCCATCTCCAGACCCGTCAGCAGAGCACTGAGACACAAACCTGTTGAGGTTTCAGTTGTCAGGGTTCTTCACAGCTTTGATACCAACACAACCTCTTGGATCAGAGGACGTGTTGATGGAGATGTGTCTGCATTGGTCAAATCAGTATAACTTAGTGTTTCTGTTCGGTTCTGAGTGGTTCTGTTGGGTCTGTGATGTCAGTTATAAAGGTCTGGTGGCTGAAGCTCTGCGGCAGCTGTTGGGAGAACCGAACTACAAACAGGACGAGGTGCTGCCCCCTGGCTACTACACAGGTACTATATATTACTATACACAGAACTACATGTAGATACTACATGGTACTTTACAGTAATACAACGTACTTCATAGTATTTCACACAGTGCTACTTCGTACTACCCACTACCGCTGATAGTACTACACGGTACCGCTGATAGTACTACACGGTACCGCTGATAGTACTACAGGGTACCGCTGATAGTACTACACGGTACCGCTGATAGTACTACACGGTACCGCTGATAGTACTACAGGGTACCGCTGATAGTACTACACGGTACCGCTGATAGTACTACACGGTACCGCTGATAGTACTACACGGTACCGCTGATAGTACTACACAGGCCTTTGAGTCTACTACGGAACCCAACATGTCCTTGTTTTTTTTTTTTTGCAGACTTTGTGCTCTGGTTGGACTGTTCTGGCCAGGTTCTGCCCATTAGATCTGGACCCTATGTTCCTCCTCCCTGCATTACCATGGCGACCAAGCCAGCTGCTGGTGCAGTTGATGCAGTGACCTCAGAGCTACAGAACTTCTCTCCGTTCACAGCACTCGAGGATGGCACCGAACAGCCCTGTCCAGTGGCTGAAGGAGTGGGTGGAGCCACAGCGGACAGGTCCTTCAGGCCACACCACATGTGCAGCATGGCGGGGGCTCCTGCCACCTCAGATGTCCCGCGGGCTGGTACCAATGGCGGACCCCTGGATTATGCCCCGTACTACGTTCCTGCAGCTCAGTACTACTCTGGTCTGGCCAAGGAGCACTCTGTTGAGAGCCAAGACAGCTCCACACTCAGCAGCCCCCCCTCTGATGGCCTGGCCCCGCCCCAGGCACCGCCAGGGGCCACTGCCCCAGACTCTCTCTTTCAGTTTTCCATTGGGAAGATCTTGCAGGACGAAGGAGCCACAGTGGCCCCGAAGGTTCAGGGGACAGACTGTGAGTTGCCGGGGTTTTACTCTGAGGGGTCCGGCGTCAACAGGGGGGCCCCATTACCACAGCTCTGCCCCCCTGATAAAGCAGATCCAGAGGGACCCCCGACAGAGCAGAGGCAGATCCACAGGTCAGTCCACCTTCAACAAACTCTCTGGAATCTCAGCAGAATCAAACTGCAGCTTCTAAACCCGACTGTTCTCTATGTAGGGTTATCATGTCCGTTAACGACAAGTGGCACTACTGTCACAACTCTGAGGTTCTGGTTGGGTCCCGAGCAATGAGAGACCGTCACCTGCGGCTGCTGGGGTACATCATTCTGCAGGTCAGTCAAAGGCTTCAGAACCTCCGGTGGAAAACCTGATCTCAAGAATTGTTTACTGTAGACCAGAAGTCTTGGTCTCCAGTCCTGGTCCTCTGAGTCCACTGTCCTGCAGCTTGTAGATGTTTTCCTGTCGCTGCGCCTGATTTAAAGTGAAAGGATCAGTTAAAGGGTTTTATAGAAATTGATGGGTCAGTATCTGTTTTCTCTTTACTTTCTTCCAGTTAACTGGTTCATCCAGTTTCTGTATGGTCAGACGGCCGCGTCGTCTGGAAACTGCTAAAACATCTGGTTTAAACTCACCATTTCCATCCTCGCACTCGGGTCTGAATCGTCGTCTTTGTGAGGCAAGACCAGTTGTGCGCATCCTCTGAGTGGCGCTTGGCAAACGGGAAGATCAGCGTTTGGGTCTCCGAGCGTCCTGAGGAGCGTCCTGAGGAGCATGCAGGTCCTCAGGATGCTCAGGGACCTGCAGGCTCCCCGGACGCTCCTCAGGATGCTCAGGGACCTGCAGGCTCCTCGGACGTGCGGGTGCGGGTCCCTGGGCGCCCGACGCGCATCCTCAGGGGCGTAACTGGCTCAGAAAAACAGCTAAAACTACAAATAAACAGAGCAGCTCCTGCGGGCACCAAGGTCCAGGAGGAAGCTCAGAGGAGGCTGGACCTTCTCTCTTGCTGCTCCTCAACTGTAGAACTGCCTGCTTTTAATCATCTTAAAAACCATTTTTACTCTTGGCTTTCAGCATCAGAGAGACACAGTTTGACCTTGTTTGTTTTATTTCTTTTCATTTTTATTGAAATGTTTCCAGCTTGTTTTAAAGGCCTCTATAAATAAAGCTGGTATGGTACTAAAATAGTGCTTAAAATCAGGGTTCTGTAGACCTTGATGAGGTAGTAGTAAGATTCTGTAGAACTCAGAACTTGGTGGGTTAGAGTTCTACTGAACATGAGGCACCAGTTACAGGATTCTGTAGAATTTTACGGGGTTCCCTTGAGGAGCTGGGCCTTCAGGACCAGGGTTGGCGACCAGTACTGTAGATGGTTCTGAAACAGATCTACGGTTTGGTTCCACTGGGTCACACTGGTCTTGTAACGATTTGTCTCTCCTGTTCTCCTTCAGCTGCCGTACCATGAGCTGGAGAAGCTGAACGGCATCGAGGAGGTGAAGCAGTACCTGCACAAGAAGCTGCTGGATGTCCCGCTATGACCGTGTGTGTGTGTGTGTGTGTGTGTGTGTGTGATAGAGAGGGAGGTGGCAGGGCCAGACCTGACCTGTCAGTCAGGACTCGGGGACAATGACGATCTCTGAAGATGGACTGAAGAAGCTTGTGTTGCTGATGACTTCCTGTGTTCATCGACCAATCGAAACAGCCGCCAATCTGTCCCTGTGACAAACTGGTCTCTGACTGATTATTGAAGCTTTACCACCAGGTGGACTCAGATTCCCATCAGGCTGTGCGGCAGCCTGCAGGTGTGTTCACTGACAGGTGAGCTGAAGAGGTGTGAATGATAATCATTTTTCTGTGGGGCAGGGTTCCATTTTCTAAAGTTCCGTATCCATGGTAACAGTGATGCATGAGGGACAGTTTTTAAAGCATGTGCCAAAGGTTCTTGGGGTGAAAGGTCAGATTATTTATTTGTGTATCAGGAGACGGACAGAAGTTTGTTTATATTCTGGAAGTCTATCAGCTGAAATATGTATAAAAACTAAAACAAGCTGAGACGACTTTGGGTCTTTATTTTCCCACACCTGCACTGCTCCTCCACCTTCATCATGTGATCCATACCAACACACAACCAGGAAGTAAACTTCACAAACACACCCTCGGGTCGACTAGTGGGAAGATCTGAGCTGCAAATATGGCACTAATCATACAAACGGTTGAAAAAGGTCAAAAATATCACCTGGCTTTAGGTCAGTGCAGTAAAGGTTTTTTTTTTTTCATGCCCGGTACTTTTGGGGCTACAGCTTGGTCCGAAGTCTAGGCTCAGGTTCTGTACAGTCTGGTTTTTTGGAGTGTTCCTTACATTCCCTCTGATATATTAGAATAATTTCAGGAACATCAGATCAGAACCATCAGGAAGACCCTTGGAAATAAATGATGGAACAGGAAAAACATTCATCTGTGGTTACCCCTGCTGTGATGTCATGATGATGTCACACAAAGAAACCAGAGTTTGGAAAAGTGCATTTATTTTGTTTTTCATTTCCTCCAGCTGACTGGAGCTACAACTCTGACTCCTCCCTCAAGGGTAACAGACTCCGCCCCCTACACGTCATCATAATCAAACCCCTCCCATCAATGCCCGCCCAAAATTAAGGAACAAACGGAAGCCGTCATCGACTTAAAAACGTCCGTCAGATAAAAACCAACAGTCGTTAAAAACTAAAACACTTGTAACAAAACGCTCTGTCAAGCTCCGCCCCACTTAAGACGTCACTGCCTCATTGGTATGCCTGGATGATTGGCAGGTGAGGAGGCGTGGCCTGCACAGCCTGTTCTCTTCTATCAGGGAGAGGGGCGGGGCTAATCCGAGTCCAACTCGCTGGATTCTTCGGTGGAAGATTGGTCATCATCATCCTCCTCTTCATCCTCATTCTGAATACAAACAGAAAGTGCTTAAAATAGTCACCATGGTAACGGTCAAAGTTCAAACCAAAAGCTGTTCGATGACCTGTAATATCTGAGACAAACAGCAGGGGACAACAGCTGACACTATGACAGACTCGTATCATCTCAGCGCCCCCTGCTGGCAGAGGTTTTATAGCTTAATAAAAGTATTTAATCAGAATAGAATCCTGCTTTAGTTGGTAGGAGGCCAAACATTAAAAAATATTACCTAGGATTGCCAAAAATACAGTATTCAGTTAATAGCTAACAGAACATAAAGACCCTAATAGTAAAGTTAACTACAAATTAAACTTGTTATATATTTGTGCGTAAATATGCTGTGTTTATCTGGCAACGCCTGATCTGATGTCGCCATCTTTCTTTTAAAGATGGAAATAAAACTGATAAAAGCTTAAATAACATCATAAAAAACAGGCCATCTTCACTTGGTGCCTGTTCTTTAACTACGCCCTTGTTTTTATTTTCTGCAGCGTTTCTATTTCATCTGAAAACAAGAAACTAAATGAACTGCTTTACCGATGCGCTCAGGTGCAACCCAGTGATTGGTGGGCGGGGTCAAACATTTGACCCATGAACTACAAGCTGCAGGCAGGGCAGGGGGTGGAGTCAGTGACGTGTGATGAGGGTCATGACTCCACTGACTCCTGGAGTCAAACACATATGAACCCAAAATGGAGGAATAGGTTTCAATTTTGACTTTAATTGAAACATTTTACTTTTTTTTAAAGCTTTTAATCCTGTTTTAATCAACTCCATACTGTTCAACAATAGGATAGCAAGAAAAACTTGATTTATTTAAAATGATTTTTTTCATTTTGGCTGATCTCTTTCTTTTTATTCAAATTTTAAATTGTGCATGATCTTATCTTTATTAGTATATTAAGTCCATGGAAGCAGGCTGCATTAATCAAGACTTTTCTTCCTCAACTTCCCGTTTCGGACCCTAATGTTCTGTTGCTGCCCATCCAATGCCAAGTCAAAAGTGTTTGACTTGGCATTGGATGGGCAGCAGAGTTGGTCTTCCTCTCTAAAATCATTTTCCAGTGTTGAGAAGTAATTTTACATTTAGGGGGACCAAATTTAAATCAGACTACGGTCCCAGGACTTGGTGAAAACACGTCTGACCCATGCGTAGCTAAAGAGTTCGTAGCGACGTGCCGTTAGCTGTCTGTGCCGATGGGGCTCAGCACTGCCCCCTATCAGTGCAGCATGGTATGTTGTGCTGCACCCTAACCTTCACATTTATGGCTGATTAGAAAGATTAAATAAGTCACATGTTCATTAAATATTAGACTGTGGAACGATAGCATGTTTTTATTACGTGTGTAATCCAGCATGTATGTTGGCGATTTAAAGAGACAACTTTATAGAGCAGTCAAATTGATATTCTGTCATCGTTGTTGGTATTTTACTTGTCATGATGACAGGTGGTGCCTCACCTGTCTCCCTCACCTGTTCATCACTGTTTACAGTATGTGCAACTCTGTTTCAGCCACAAGGGGTCTCACTTCTAAATGTGGCACAAAACAGGCCAGAAACAGGCGTCACTTTCCTCAAAAAGGTTCTGATCTATAAAAACCAACCTGATGGAGAAGGTGAGGCCCCTTATGTGACCTCTGACCCATGGGTACGCTCGTTTTGGAGACGAGGGAAACTAGCGACGCAGATGGAGAGGTGGGGAACTGAAGCCACACTGTATCATGATTCCTTTCAGACATTTAGTTTCTCTCCATATCAAACTTTAATTATAGATCGATGTCATCATAAACATTCAGAACCACGGTGTTATTTATGCTGGTGCTGGTGGGCCAGAACTATACATCAGGACTTTTCACATGGATACAAAAAGGTCTTTAAGTCACCTTCAATCAAAGTCCTCTCAACATCTCATCAAAGTTTTCTCACCATCTCATTCCTCTCACTGATGACCTCCAGGGTGATCTGGACCACAGATAAACCCAGAAGGTGTGAGGCAAGAACACTGACTGCTGTAAACATCTAAACACTGTGGAGACATTCAGCGTGAAGCTGCGTCTCTATGCTCCTTTTTCCATGGTTGCCATTGGTAACCATTGATCAGCATTTAAATACACATTGATATTCATGAGGTGCTTTGCATCGACCATCTATGGTTGAATGTGGGCGTGTAGAGAGCAGAACATGAGAAACGTGCGTCTGGATCTTCTTTCTACACCATCTTTGGCTTTGGCCGTACGAACGCTTTTTTATAAATCCAACACAACGTTTTATAAATGAAATTCCTGATCTTTAACATTCAGAATGATCCATCACCTCATCTTCCTCCTCACTGTCTGTGCTTCCTGATGTTTCGTCATCTTCATCAGAGTCTGAGGAGTCGCTTTTCTCCTCTTCGTCTGAGTCGGACATATCCTGCTAAAAATCCACAAAACACACCAATGCTTCTTCACTGCCTGCTGCCTAACAGACCGTGCTAAGGGTTCATAAGGTTAGGTGTTGTATTACCTTGGCGCGGTACGCCATGGCCCTTTTTCCCACGCTGACCCCTGGAGTCACCGCTCTCGAACCTCCTGCCTTCCCCTTCGCCGTTACGCGGACTTTGGCCACCGGGCTGCTGGTGGCTTTTGAGGTGCTGCGGCGTTTCTGCCAAACAGAAACAGATTTCTAACCAGCTGACAGCAGGTAAGATGAAAGCTAACCTCAACCCTAGAAAGCCGCCCTCCCTCCAGGAAGCAGATCTGAACCGAGGCGGACTAACCGAGGACGTGAACTCTTTGTAGACGGATCGATCCTGCGGTGACAGCGACTGAAGATGAGAAGAAATGCATCAGACGTCCAGCAGGAAGTGCAACGACCACCAGACTTCAACAGCCCTACCCAAGCTCTGATTGGTCAGTCAGGTTGAGTGGCTCACCTTGACCCAGGTCTCTAGCTCCGCCTTGTACTCCACCTGCTGCTCCTCCACCAGCTTCTTGTACTTGTCCTTCTGGGTCTGGCTCAGCTTCTGCCACCGTTTGCCGATCTCCACCATGCGTTCCTTCAGGCTGAAGTGGTTCAGCTCGCCGTTGGTCAGCAGCTCCTGGGAGAACATCTGGTACCCACTCCTGTGGGTCAGAGTTCTGGATCAGTGCGTTTTTGAAGTTATCAATCAATAAAATCACAGTCTGTGTCTCTGTGGAAACATTTCCATGCAGTTCTGAGTTTAAATAACCTATTGCTCAGTCACATCGCATTGTGAACATGAAACTGTGTGGTACCATCCTGGTACCAGTACCATCCTGGTACCAGTACCATCCTGGTGTGGTTCCTGACTAGGATCAGAATAAAAAGTTTAAACTCACACTGGAGGCTTCTTCGGTTCTCCATCAAACTTGGGCTTCCTCTGACCTGTAGCTGGTGTTCTCATCTCAAACAGCTCCCTCTGCAGGACACCAAGAGTCAGTGGACCAGACCAGCACTCATTAAAGCTGCAGTCCATAACTTGTTAATTGTTCAAATAATTTAAGAAATGCTTCGTTTTGGCTCTGTGACCTTGTTCTATGATGTAAAGTAGGTAATGTGTGATGATTATTAATTTACTATAATTCATCCCCTGGCCTTTACAGCTAGACTTGTGTATTAGTCTGGAGGGAGGTGAAGATCGTGGAGTCTGAGGACCTCAGTCATCTGGGAGGAGGAACCACAACAAGGACTGAAACTACCAATTCCTCCACTACTTTCTACTTTTCAGAGAAAGTTCAGCCCTTCTACTAAACTTGTGAAACTCTCTAGTAGAATTTACATTGGAGATGCTTCCAAACGATGGCGGATCTACATAAGCTCTAAACTGATGAAGAGTTTGCAAAGTTTCTTCTGAACATGTAAAAACTGAATCATTTAATGTATTTTAGTGAGTTATAATGAAGTCTTTTAAATCACAAATAATGCTGTAGATAATTGTAATAATTAGCATTTATAGCGCTAGCTTGAATGCTAACCAGCCCTACATTACATGTAATGTGAGTCTGGAGTGTGAACATCAAGCTAACTGTGGAGGAAGAGGAGGAGAACCAAAGAGGATCCATCCTTCGGTGGATGTAATAGAGACCAAGTGACTTGCTCTACATGGCCAATAGTCCTTATTTGTCTCTGTTCACACCGCTAGCCCTGCGCGGTTCATAGGAGGCGTGGCTTTCAGCTCCTTCGGGAGGGGAGTGGAGGGGGAGCAGGGGCGGAGCTAAAGCTGAAAAGACTCCAAAATTTTCTGGTTTCAGAAAAGTTACGCACTACAGCTTTAAGAAACACACAACACAGAAATAAGAGGGGCTTTAAATTTCCAGGGAGTTTTATTTCAGTGGGAGTGGCCTAAGAGAAGAGGAGGGGCTAGATGACAGGAGGAGGAGTCATGATGCAGAGGGAGGAGTCAGAGGAAAGAAGGAGGGGTCGATCCAGGAGGACAAATCATGGCTCAAGGGGAGAAGTTTTATGTTTTGTTTATGTGATTTCGTCTCTTTTGCTTTAAAACCATAATTTAAAGCTTTGGTGTTTATTTTGTTGGTGGGTGGGGTCAGTGTGGGGGTGTGGCTCACTGACCACAGGTTGGTACTGAACCTCGTAACGCTTCTGGTCCTCTGCTGCCTTCTTAATCCATGGAATCTTTTCCTTCTTTTCCATGGACCTCCAGGCTGCCTCCATCGCCACCTGTGCCTTCCTACGGTCACTCTGCAGGGCAGAACATGACCAGAAACAGCTTAGCACAGGACCCCACAATGACCCCTCCATGTCCGAACATGAAGCTGCTCGGGGACTTACTCTGTACTTCGCCAAGTAGTCTCCGATCACGCTGTGCTGCCACATCTCTTCAGCAGTTTTTGGTGTTTCTGGAAGCTTGACTATCTTCTTCCCATCCCGTCTATCTTTGGGCGGTCCGGCAGGTACCCATGCTTCTGTCTCCGGCTCCCGACTGCGCTCCTGAGAAAATTCAATTCAGTTTTATTTCTATAGCGCTGATTCACAACACATGTCTTCTCAAGGTTCTTCACAACAGTCAGGTTCATACATTCCAATTAATCGTAACCATTGAACAGTTCAGTCAGATTCAGTTATTTATTCAAATTGGATAAAAAGTTTTTCTATCTAAGGAAACCCAGCAGATTGCATCCAGTCAGTGACTTGCAGCATTCACTCCTCCTGGATGAGCATGTAGAGACAGTGGACAGTCACTGGTGTTGACTTTGCAGCAATCCCTCATACTGAGCATGCATGTAGCGACAGTGGAGAGGAAAAACTCCCTTTTAACAGGAAGAAACCTCCAGCAGAACCAGAACCAGGCTCAGTGTGAGCGGCCATCTGCCACGACCGACTGGAGGTTTGAGAGAACAGAGCAGAGACACAAAGAAAAGACCTCTGCTCAGTCAGAAGCTCTGTTTAATGGCTTGGCCCAGTTCTGGTTCCCCCCATCTGGGATACGAGTGTACAGTAACAACTGAGGCAGAAACACCAAACCAGGGAAGTGACAGCAGAAGAAGACCAAGGTTGCACCTTCACTGATGGAGACTTGGCTCTGTGTGGGCTGGGAGCCACGCCCACATTCAACTTGGACCCGCCCATTTTCTCCTCTGACAGGACTCGCTCTCGTTCCTCCTCAGGAAGGCTCTGAAACATAATAAGACGCTGGGAATCTGAACATTATGTTTTAGTGTTACAGCAACTCTGGTTCCCCCGGACCCACCGTCCCGCAGGTTCTAATCCAACACACACGACCTGCTCATTGCAGACCAGACCCCAGCAGAGTCTGACTGTTGTTCCCTAAAACATGTAGGGCGGTGGCCCTGAGAACCTGGGTTGGAGAACCGTGGTTTACAGCTGTTAGGTGGGCGGCGCCTCACCTCTAGGAAGCGCTGCAGGTCGACGTCGTACTGCTTCTTTTTCTGCAGGTAGAACGCAACGTTAGACGAAGAGCGGGCAGTGAACGTGGCGAGAGGTGTCGGGACGATACGAACCTGCTCACAGCGTTTCTGGAACATGTCCTTCTCTTTTTGCGTCAGCATCTTCCACTGCTTGCTGCAGAGGACCATGCGCTCCGTGCTGGGGACGTCCTTCATGTTGATCATCAGTTCGGCGCAGTACAGCGAGTAGCCATTTCTATGAAGAACACAGAGCAGTTAACAGGTCAGGGTTCAGGAACTCTACAGGTAGTAGCTAAAGCTTAAACTGTGGTGGTTCTGATGGTGCTGTCAATGTCATGCAGACTCACGGTGGAGGTTTGGTCGGTCGCCCATCAAACTTATCCTTCAGCTGTCTCTCAGCCTTGGTGAGGACAGAGCGGACATGATCTTCTGAGTTGACGTCTGGGTGGGCTTCGTGGTACACTTTCATACTGTCCTACAACACAGAGTCCAACCGTCAGACCCTGGACACACAGCCGTCCTCCTAAACCTCCTCTGTCCTCGTCTTCTCCAGCTAGATCCAAGAACCAGAGGACACCTAGAAGGGGAGTAGCGGTCTAGTTCTTTACCTCATAGTCTTTCTGGAGCTCCAGGGCTTTGCTGATCCACTTCAGTCTCCTTTTGTCAGGCAGCTGGGACCACTGTCTCCTGAGAGCCTCCTTCAGTTCTTTTTGACTCACCTGTGGACAGAGAGTCCTAATTACTGTGTGGGCTCCGACTCCCAGAACAGAACTGGGTCTGGTCCTGAAAACCTCTCTGTTACCTCTGGATGCAGCTTCATGTAGGCCTTCTTCTCGTGGTTGTACCACAGCTGTTGGGGTGTTTTGGGTTTTTCTGGCAGGTCTGACTTTTTCCTCTGCTCCATAAGCTCTGGGTGTTCCTCCCTGCAGGTCACCTGACATTAGGGTGGCTTCATGCCCACAGCTGAGGGGTTAGGTAAATAAGAAACTCACCTGAACCGAGCCATGTTCTTCTCAAACTCCTCCTTCTCCCGCTGGAACTCTGTGATGTACTTTTGCTGCAGGAAAACAAATCAAACACAAAGAACATTTTGGGAGATATTTATCTGAGTATCTCTGCCAGTCTGGTTCCGGCTACGGTTCAAACCTTTTTCTTGTCAGGTAGCTCCTTGTACTTCTTGGACAGAATCTTGGTCAGGTCCAGGTTGCTCATCTCTGGGTGGATTTTTGCATATTTGGCTCGTTTCTCCATGAAGAAGCGAAAGTAGGGAGTGAGAGGTTTTTTGGGGAAGTCTGGGTGAGTCTGAACAGGAGAGAAGACATCAACCCTGGTCCAGTTTCTGTTTGTGCTGTGAAATCTGGTTCAGGACCAGTGGAATCCACTCACCTTCAGCTTCTTGCCTTTGTATGGGTTCTTCACAAACTCAATGGCATCCACTATGAGCTCCGTCATAGTTCTGTACTTTCGAACCTGAAAAATGGAACAATGAATCCTTCTGCTGACCCAAATGGACAGTGGAGCAGGTTCCGATGAATTTCAGAGAACTTAAGTAGAAATTCTTAAATTGTAAAACTTAATAAAACATTCCTAGTCTCGTGTTAAAAGCTGGAGGTGTGACGGCGGTCGGTACCTCAGATGAGACCCTCTGCCACTTCTGGCGGCACATTTCTCCGGTGAAGCTGCCGAAGCAAACTTTGTCCCAGTCAAAGTGCGACTCCGTGGTTTTATACTTCATGGCGTCTCCTTCTGGCAGCAGGCTGCGGATTCTCTCCAGCAGAGTCAGGCAGTCCTCCTTACTCCAACCATCTGCAGACAGAAAACACCGTCAGGATGACATGACCAGGATGCTGCCGCCGGCGTGCCTTACTGCACAGATGAGTCCAGCCTGCAGACTAATCTGGTTCAGGCTAATATCCACCTACAGCTAGTAAAGTGAGCTTACTTGAGTTCGGACGCACCGCTGGAACGGCCCATCTAAAGGTGGGTCTGACAAGTGTTCACACCTGAGACATTTACCTGCTTGAGCTTTGATCCTGGGGCTCTGAGCCGCAGAGACGCTGCTGCTGCTGCCGTTCATCCTGCAGCGGCTGACGAAGAAGACTCCACCCTCTTGCTCCTCTGCAAACATAGGTGACACACAGGTGATCACACCTTGACTTTAGATTTGACTGTGTGTCTGTAGCACGTCTTTACAAACTATAAAGATATCACCAGAATTATAAATCTCATTTTGTTTCCATTCACAAAATATAATATTTGAATATGAAACAAACAAAAAATAACTAAAACTTCAGCAGAGTTTCACTGTGGGACCGAGCTTCCCAGGACCTCCAACCCTTCTCCAGTCATGAAGCAGCCTGTCTGCTTCTGGACCTGAACAGTAGGGGGCAGCAGAGAGCGGCGGCACACAGCAGCTGTCTGTCTCATTGCAGCTGGACGTTCAGCTCGGAACCAGAGCGGGAGTATTTCTGTTTGGGAAGAACCATCTGGGGTTTCTGAAGAACTGGGACCTGCAGTGCAATCGGTTCCGGACGTCCTACTCCACAGAGCTCTGGGGGCCAACAGGGGCCGCTCTACAGGAGCCTGCCCGGGGCCCCGCGGACTGAGCGGGCCGCCTGGCTCCAACTGCCCCGGTAATGGCGCCTGTCCTCCGGCAGGAGTCAGCACGTAGCTTCCGCTGGCAGGCGCAGAGGGAATTTTTTTTTTTTTTTTTTTTAATTAGTGAAAAACGACGAAACTGAAGAGATTAAACCATCAAAACTGTTTTAGTCCCGCGGAGCCGCTGGTTCCGATATCTGCAGCCGATAATCCCCTCACTGCAGCAAACCAAACAAACGGTCTGAAATGAGCTGGAATGCTGTTAAAAAGAGCTGGAAACACACCATCTGCAGTTTCCCTGGCAGGATTAACCGGATTGCCGGAACCAGGAGCTGCTTTCGGGGTGCAGCGGGCAGGATCGTCCCCGGTCCCCCAGAAAGCCTCACTGCGAAGCCGCCATGAATGTTCCGAGGACTCGGGGACAACCGAGCACAAAAATCCAGTAATCCTTTTAAAATACGAACCCATCGCTTACCTGATGATTCTGTTGAACGCCCGGATAGTTCCCGAACAGCACTGTGTCGGTTCGGCTGATTCTGAGCCTTTTTAAGTGCCTGTTTTTCACCCGTAAACCCCGGGGAGTCAACTCGAAACGAATCCGACAAAAGGAGCGTCTGGCTCGGTATGAAACTCCGCCCCGCGCCGCAGGGGGAGGACCTCCGGGGGAAAACATGAGACAAAGGCGGAGGATGAAACCAGAGCCGCGGACAGAGCTGCAGGCTGCCCCGCTGCTGGAATAACCTAGCTTTAAACTCATTGTAGTTCGGCTCCGGCTGGGTTCTAGTCCCAGTCCAGATTATGCACTAAGGAGCCCTACGAGCACGGGGGCCCGGGGCCCAGATAGGGACAGGCCGACAGCTTTAGGGAACAACCACAGCGGGCGGAACAGAGTCCGCATCACCAAGCTTCCTTTGCGGCTTGGATTGGCGACAACCCCCCGGCTCAGAGGCGAGGAAGACCGGCATCTTGCTGGATGCCTGTCCGCTGAGAGGACATTAAGCCCGGACTGAGTAGTCCTGCACGGACCCAAGAGTTCTGTGTCTGACTCTGTGCTGAGCAGCACCATTACTTGGACTCAGAGTGCGCGGAACTTCTCGCACAGAATCAGATCCTATAACTGGCTATCCCGGAGGCTTCAGTCCACCTCCAGGAACCAGGATGGTTGGACACAAGAACCCTTTCAGTCACAGATTGATCAGCATGTTCCGTTGCATAAACTGCTGAGGTTCTCCTTGCGGGTGATCTGTGGTTCTAAGTGGAACAGAACAGAAACGTAAATGTCCGAGATGGGAACACATGGAGCTGATCTCCATACAGACTTACCGAATAACATGGCCTATGTGCATACGACCCAATACTGCACCAACAAGAGCAGAATAAACAGAACCTTCGTTTTTACCTGTAGTCTGTATTCTACCGGTCCTTATCTAAACCAGGTACCTCTTTTATCACCTGATGTTCTGGGTGTTATCCCTACGGGCGCAGCTGTAACACAAAGAATTTTCCATTTGGATTAATAAATTCGGGTCAGTCAACTCGTTGAGAAACCCGAACCTCTGCTGCTCTGTGTATTTATTTCTACCTGTATAATAAACTCTGACCTGATGAGGAACCTGTAAGGTCAGCAGTTGCCCCCTGCTGGTCTGGGTGATCATTACATCACATTAAAGGGGCAGTCTGCATTTTCTTCACAGTAAAAGCAGCTGAATTTAACTCTTTGGTTCCGTTGGATAACTAAAGTTACAGAGGCAGAACCCTCCAGAATCATACTTAGCACTTAAAATTCTAAAAGATAAACATCATCCAGGGCTTCAGACTGGGAAAGAAACGGGGGCTTTAAACCAAACAGTAACCTCAGTTAAACTGAGTGGATCTGAGACTTAGTTGCTTGGGTGGTTTGGGTCCTCAAGTTCCAGATCAGACCGATGAAGCATATGCATATAAACAGACTAAATGTACTCAGAACCTGGTATCTTCACCTAGGATCCAATCTCCTCACAACTAACTTTAGCTGTTTAGCTCTGATCCTTATATGTAAACATTAAATCTATTTATAACAAAGATCTCTGGTTTTATTTACAGACTGATCAGATGAATCAGAATCATATTAGTTGTTATTCCAGCCACTGAGCAGCAGGGGGCGGTATGGCGCATCAACTCCGTCTGAAACGCAGAAGAAGAAAAGACAGCAGTCAGCTTAGATTAGCCTGTTAGCTTGGAAGCTAACCGCTTTGCTATGAAAGTTCTTCTGTGAAACGGTGAGTTCTGGTTCCCTTCTATTCCTTCAGCGGCCGAACCTGACTCGGACCGGTCTGTAATTACCCTCAGATACCGCTTTTAGACGTTAGCTTCGGGTTTAGCCTACTACTCAGGTGAGTTCAGGTGAGAGAAGCTCAGAACTCTACTGGTTCGGTTCGATCCTCTCAGGTGGGCCAGTGGTCTAAACGGCACATCACTGGAAAGGGAGTCTAAACCGTGAGGCCGGAAACACCCGAACTAAAGTCCAACTGAGATGGAGTTGAAAACAAACATCCTGAAACCAGAGATCTCCTTCGGAAGCAGCTGTTAGGGAACAGGTTCGGGTAAAGCCAGTGGGGAGTTCGGTAGAACACCGGCTGAAGTTCGGACCAGTCTAAACGCTGAAATATCCATTAAAAAAGCGTCTCTATTTTCAATGTTTAGATGGTTCAGATGTTCATGTCTCTGGATTCCAGATGTGCCTTTCTCTTGGAATCAGCTGCTGAACTAGAAAAATCTGCATTTCCTGTGAAAATGCAGTGAATGCTGTAAGATGAATTTTTTAGCTGAAAGCTGGCAGAAACAAGCTGAAATTGACTGCAGAAAATCTGATAAATTAGTAGAAATAGCAGAAACCGCAAAGAAAAACTCATCTGATCTGTTTAAGCAGGAAGACTATTAGCTATGAAACAGCTTAACAATTTAAAGTTACCTCAAAACTACTTGTTGAAAGAGTTGTTGAAATGCAAGAACTGACAAAAACTTTAAAAAAGCAGGAAAGAGCTGCCAT
Organism: Girardinichthys multiradiatus; assembly: GCF_021462225.1. Classification (NCBI taxonomy): domain Eukaryota; kingdom Metazoa; phylum Chordata; class Actinopteri; order Cyprinodontiformes; family Goodeidae; genus Girardinichthys; species Girardinichthys multiradiatus. Next base: position 46,125,737 of record NC_061799.1, read on the forward strand.
AGATGAGCTGAAAAAGCATAGACTGAAGCAAAAATATAGCATAAGAAGTTGAAGTCAGAGCTAAAATACATAAAAAAATAGGAGAAATTTAAGAAAAAATGAACTAACAACAAATACACTGAAAAAACAACCAAAAAATAGGAAATTGCCTAAAAAACGCAAATAGTTCTTCAGCTAAGAGAGAAGGGAGGAGAAAGAGAAGCTACAATCCTAAAGTTAGCATATTGGCTATCACTAGCATGAAGGTTGATATTAATTTAAACCATCTACTATGCAAAAACCAATGTATAAGCTAAAATTAGCTAAAATTCTAATGCTTACTACAGCGTATATTCAAAAGTTTATGAAATTGCCGTTTAAAATTATTCACTCTTCAGCATTTACACAATAATAATAATAAACTAGAAAATTTCTGAAGAAATTTAGACGGGGCCTGCCTCTTGGTGCATGCTTCTTGGACCAGAGCCAACGGTTGGGGGCTGAGGTACAGAACCAAAGCAACAGAACGGTGTGCATCATCAGAATCAGAAAAGCTTTATCGCCAAGTACGTTTTTGGACATACAAGGAATTTGTTTTGGCCTAGTCGGTGCAATACAATACAAATTAAACAGTATAAACATATGTACAATATAATATAAATATATGAGCACAGTTGTGAGTGAGAGTAAATATAGAGCAGTATAAGATGCAAGAGCAATACAACAGTGCAGGTGATCATTGTGCAAGTAAAGCAGGAGTCCAAGCTGAGTGTTAATGTAACGCATAGAGTTACAGGTTACAGGTGTCCTGTCAGCAAAAAAAAAAAAGGGGGGGGAGAATGTCAGGGTGGTTTCCGGGCTTTGTTAATCATGATTGAGGGTAGAAGGTTAAGATGTTTATCTAGACCTGTTCTTGTTTCACCAGTAATCATGCGTCCTTGCATTGCTTTGGCAGTCGCAAATAAATAAAGAGTCCAGTTTAGAGATGTATAGTAATAGGTGTCACCAGGCAATGACATGGGAGTCAGGCTACTCACTGTTCTCCCTTCATTGCTATGGCAGGCCCCAACTAAGGAATGTTGAGACTTTTATTTTGTAAATATCTGTGAGTTTATTTTGAAAGGATAAAGTAGATCCATTTCCATCACAGAGTCCCAGCAACAGTGTTAGGACCAATGCTGCAATCATCACTGTGTGAAATATGAAGACGTTTATTTTGTAGGGTATGTCTAGGTGTTGTTTTGAAACTCCAGTATAGTTGTCCTTTTAGGTCTGGCGTACTTCCACTAGATATAAAGAACCTGCTTGCTATTCTAAAATCATTGTCTATGCTATTATCAGCTTAAAAAATCAATACTACCTCTGGAAGACTGAGGCTTTAATTTTGAATGTTTCAGTAAGCCATATTTTAAAAGGCCAACATGGTCCTATTTCCAACACTGGGTGAGCTCCAACATTAGTGTGAAGCCCAGTCCTGCAATTATTTATAATTTAAAATGTAGAGGCTTTTATTTTGTAGAGCATGTTTTGTCTTATTTTGAAAATCTAGCAGGGCTGTCCTTTCAAGTCTGGGTTATTTCCATTGGTCATATAGAACCTGCTTGCTCGGCTGAAATCATTGTTTATGCTATTAACTTTAAAAAAATAATTTGTACATATGGAAGGTTGATGTTCAGTGTAAAAAGAGGCTTTTATTTTGTAGCGTATGTGTAGGTCTTATTTTGAAAGTCTAGTGTGGTTGTCAGCTATGACTGACTTATTGTGATCACTCATGGAAGCTTCTGGCCTGAGCTCAGCCTCAGAGCCAGTCTCTGTCAGAGGTTACTTAAGTTCACTGGCAGCTGTGTTCTGTTGCTATGGTAACTAATGAGCGCCCAACAGCTGCTGTTGCTATGGTAATTAATGAGCGCCCAACAGCTGCTGTTTCTCACTCATGCAGCACCTCACTCTGTCTCCCCCTGGCCTGGGCTTTATAACATGGTGGCACATGCTCCCGAACTACCGCCCATAACTCGGAAACTGTAGGGGCTATCGACGTCATTCTTGGACCGGTTTTATCAGAACGGACAGGGGAACATTAATATTAACACTTTTTTGTTGAAAATATTATAATAAAGGCACAACACTAGGTGAAAAAAAAGGGGAAAATGGAGAAAAACAAAAAATGCCTGAACATGTTCTCGAACAACGTCTAATACCTCGGAAACTATAAGGGCTATCGATTTGATTCATGCACTGTGTTAATCAGCAAGCCCTGCTGAAAAATCATCGAGCTTCTCAATTTTCTACAAAAATCTGTCTGGGAGGTGTGACCCTGTGAAAAAGTGGTTAATTTGGAAGTTTTTAAATTTCAAGCGATTTTGGGAAGGACAGATTTGGTACTCCTAAACAAACCTTTTTTATGACAAAATGATAAAAGGTATCAAAAAAAATTTGTTCACTGTGAGTGCCAGCAAGGTCTGAAGATTAATTGGTGCAAAGCTCATGTCTCTAACTTGAACGGTTTACGAGAGACGGCGATTCGAAATCAGGTGAGTTTAAAGATTTTTTGTTCTGATTTTTTCTGAAATTCCTATAGGTTTTCCATTCAGGGTGTGTTGACTTTGCGTTGCTCCCGGACGTGTTACGTGAAATCCGTTTGTCCCACATCAATGAGCGTGACATTTTCTGAATCGCAAAGAAGAATCCTACGTTTTGATACATAATTTGTGCCAGTAGAGTGAAAATTGAGCGAGTGAGGAGAGTTTGTTCGTTCTTTCTCAGGTAATTCAAAAACCTAGAGTGTACACTCTACCAACTGACAAATTCCGCCATTGGATTACATTATAAAATCAAAAACGTCAAAAATCTTGCCTAAAATGTTAATCGCAATTGTAGAAGAACCGTAAAAGATATCAAAAAGCTGAATCATTTGAAGATAGCTTAATGTCTTGTGAACATTTTAAAAGTTGAATGGTGTTTCTAGCTGGAAGTATGCAGAAGTAGTAAGCTGTGAAAGAAGTTTTTGGTGAATTTTGCGGAATTTGTAAGATTTTCTATTCATTTCAATGGGACAAAAATCGGCACAAAAAGCTGAATATTTTAGAAAGTATTATTACCAAAAGTCATAGCCGTAATGTCCTAAATGAGCTGAACATTTTAAAAGTTGAATGGTTGAAATAGCTTAAAAATGAAGAAGGAGATAGGTGCCAAAAAAAGTGTTAGATATAGATAATAATAAAGAGAAACAGGATCTCAATGGTGTGAATGCCTTCAGCATAACTTCTATACAGGCTTCTAGGTTCGGCCAGTTAATTGTTCCAGAACATCATGTGTTAAGTTCCACAGGGTTTTGAAGTTTGGTTCTGTAGAAGTGCAGTGACTCTCCACTGTCTCTACATGCTCATCCAGGAGGATTGAATGCTGCAAGTCTCTGACTGGATGCAATCTGCTGGGTTTCCTTAGATAGAAAAACTTTTTATCCAATTTGAAGAAATAACTGAATCTGACTGAACTGTTCAATGGTTACGATTAACCGGAACGTATGAACCTGACTTGGAACCTGGATGATTGATTGAACTGACTAATTGAAGTGTCTTGAGATGATATCGATGTGTTGTGATTTGGTGCTATAGAAATAAACTGAATTGAATTGGACGGAGGACAGTGTTTCATCTTCTCAGGCATGTTTTGAAGGCACTGACTGGAACGATTTTAATAATCCCTGTGAGGGGCTCTATGAACTCACTCTGTGACTCTGTCTCTTTTTGTGCCAATATTGTTATTCCCTGTAAAACGGTTGTTATTTATCCAAATAACCCCTGGCTGAATGACAAACTACAAACTGGCAACCATCTGGGTCCAGAAGTCTGTCTCCAGAAAGGTTTTCACCTTTCTGAAGCCCATAGAGACCAAAACTGAAAGGCCCTGTCTCAGCAGGTCCATTAGAGCAGCTGGGCTCATGGCCTGCATGAACAAACATTCAGGTGATTCCTAACAGATTTTTAATGTTCACAGTCAATAACAATGAATTACCAGCTTTAGCTGATTTCCTTCTTGTTTTGAACTTGTTTTTGATGATGAAGTTGTTAGATTGAGGAACTCTCACAGCTCAAAAAGAGCTTTTTATCTCCAAAGATATGGTTGCTTCCTATCTAAAGAGAGGAAAGCACCCAGACCTGATGGACCTGGTCTGTGGACGCTGACCAGCAGAGTGTGTACTGATTATTGCAAGCCTTCTGTAATATGGAAAACTTCCACAATAATCCCTAAATCCAGTCGACCCCAAGAACTGAATGATTTTAGACATGCTGTTTTGACCTCCTTGGTCATGAAAACATCTGAAAGAACTCAAGAATGGGATTGTCCACCTTGTGGTTGATAAATTAGATCATTACAGTTTGCATTTCAGGCTGTAAAGGTATAGAGGTTGCAAAAATATTTAGCCACAACGTCCCCGGTCATTTAGAGAAACCCAAAGCACACGTCAGACTTTATTTGCTGATTTTTCTCCTGCTTTAAATAAGATGTAGCCAACTTTTATTTGGCCATCTTTTGTCTCATTTCGGGTTCCCTGATCAGTTTTTTTTTGTTGTTGCTATAAATTGTCTGATGGGAGACAGAGGGTTGTTGTTATTGGTCAGATGTTCTGATGACAGAGGAACACCTCAGGGCTGTCTTCTCTCACCTCTCCTTTTTATATTGTATACAAACAGCTGCTGGTTGGTCAAGAAAGGCAGCTATCTGGTCAAGGTTTCTGATGACACAGTCCCTTCGGTTCTTCAAGGCTCGGACTCATACCATGAAAATGCTCCTCCCGCCTTCGTTGGTTGGTACAACAAAATGTTTTTGGACCTCAATGTTTCAAAGACAAAAGAACTGGTTGTGGACTTCAGAAAATCTGGTGGGAATCCTAAACCCAACTCGCTCCACCGTCAGGATGTTGACATAGTCGACACATAAATATTTGGGGACCATGTTGGATTCAAACCTTAACTTTGACAATAATACAGAATGTACTATCAACAAGGCCACTGGCTGAGGAAGCTAAATTATTTTAATGTTTGCAAAAATATGTTAAGTATTTTTTGTCAGTCTAATTGAAAGTATTTTAACTTTCTTTTATCTGCTGGTTTGGGGGTTTGTCGTTGATCGGCAGGAACTACCTCAGCAGCATCAAGGTTTGCTCCAAGATAAATTGGTGTTCAGCAGAGGGACTTGACACTTTGTAGGAGAGGCAGGTGGTCTGGGAAATAGTCTCCAGAAAGAACCGCATTCTGTCTACAGAATTTACCCTGATGCCTTCAGGCCGTTGCTTTGCAGCGCCACCTAGAAGAACCAATAGACTTTTGAAGTCTTTTATCCCTTCTGCCATTAAGCTGCTGAACCGTGATTGTGTACCAGTGGACCTTTCCTAGATGCATTGCAATAAACCACATAGTGGCTTGGGGCCATTTGATTTCTGTGTACAGTAAAATTAGTTTTTATTGTGATTGTCTGTAGTATCCTGTAGGATATTGTAGTATCTGAATAGACTTTCAAACTGAATTGCTCTTTTGGAATGTATAAAGTATTCTGAATCTAAATCTAAATGAACTAAGATGTATCTGAGGAACTCTGCGAGGAAAAGGAGTGTATTCAGACACCACCGTGCTTATCTTGGTCTTTGGGTTCCAGCATCAGTTACCATGCTGACACATCCAGGTATGAAGTGAACCAGCTTGGTGAAACTGGAAGTCCCAAACTTGATAAACCACCCATCCTGCTTTGTAGTATTGGGCCCTGAGCTCATCTGTATGAGACTCCAAAGAGGGGAGGGGATGCTCACCAGAACCATGCTCTAATTTAAGTTCCACCCGTGTGCAGGTGCGTTGCCCTGGGCGATGGCTCTGATTGAAGGCGTTGGAGACGAGGTGACGCTGCTCTTCAGCTCTCTGCTGCTGCTGATGGTGCTTCTGCTCGCCTGGATCTCCACCCGCACCTCAGAGCCCCCAGAACAGCTGTTCACTTCTTCCACAGTCCCCGCGGCTGCAGAAAGGACCGCCTCCTCCCTGCAGGACACGCCTCTCTCCTCCACCAGCAGCAGCTCAGCATCCTCGTCATCATTGGCCACCAGCTCTGTGAGCGACAGCTCTCCATCTGAGGCTCTGCCCACCAGTGCCTCCCCCCATGAGGAGGAGGAGTCTGAGGGAAGAGGCGGGGGGAGGACACAAGGAGAGAGTCAGAGGAACATGGTGGTCAGACTGAAGTTCCTCAACGACACGGAGAGAACGGCTCAGGTCCAACCGCAGGATACCATCGGGTACATCAAACGGTAATTAACGAGCTCCCTGAAGTACTGCTGCTGGTTCTACACTCATGTACAAGTGCTTCTCAATTAGCATATTAGCATATTGTGATAAAGTTCATTATTTTCCATAATGTCATGATGAAAATTTAACATTAATATATTTTAGATTCATTGCACACTAACTGAAATATTTCAGGTCTTTTATTGTCTTAATACGGATGATTTTGGCATACAGCTCATGAAAACCCAAAATTCCTATCTCACAAAATTAGCATATCATTAAAAGGGTCTCTAAACGAGCTATGAACCTAATCATCTGAATCAACGAGTTAACTCTAAACACCTGCAAAAGATTCCTGAGGCCTTTAAAACTCCCAGCCTGGTTCATCACTCAAAACCCCAATCATGGGTAAGACTGCCGACCTGACTGCTGTCCAGAAGGCCACTATTGACACCCTCAAGCAAGAGGGTAAGACACAGAAAGACATTTCTGAACGAATAGGCTGTTCCCAGAGTGCTGTATCAAGGCTCCTCAGTGGGAAGTCTGTGGGAAGGAAAAAGTGTGGCAGAAAACGCTGCACAACGAGAAGAGGTGACCGGACCCTGAGGAAGATTGTGGAGAAGGGCCGATTCCAGACCTTGGTGGACCTGTGGAAGCAGTGGACTGAGTCTGGAGTAGAAACATCCAGAACCACCGTGCACAGGCGTGTGCAGGAAATGGGCTACAGGTGCCGCATTCCCCAGGTCAAGCCACTTTTGAACCAGAAACAGCAGCAGAAGCGCCTGACCTGGGCTACAGAGAAGCAGCACTGGACTGTTGCTCAGTGGTCCAAAATACTTTTTTCGGATGAAAGCAAATTCTGCATTTCATTCGGAAATCAAGGTGCCAGAGTCTGGAGGAAGACTGGGGAGAAGGAAATGCCAAAATGCCAGAAGTCCAGTGTCAAGTACCCACAGTCAGTGATGGTCTGGGGTGCCGTGTCAGCTGCTGGTGTTGGTCCACTGTGTTTTATCAAGGGCAGGGTCAATGCAGCTAGCTATCAGGAGATTTTGGAGCACTTCATGCTTCCATCTGCTGAAAAGCTTTATGGAGATGAAGATTTCATTTTTCAGCACGACCTGGCACCTGCTCACAGTGCCAAAACCACTGGTAAATGGTTTACTGACCATGGTATCACTGTGCTCAATTGGCCTGCCAACTCTCCTGACCTGAACCCCATAGAGAATCTGTGGGATATTGTGAAGAGAACGTTGAGAGACTCTAGACCCAACACTCTGGATGAGCTAAAGGCCGCTATCGAAGCATCCTGGGCCTCCATAAGACCTCAGCAGTGCCACAGGCTGATTGCCTCCATGCCACGCCGCATTGAAGCAGTCATTTCTGCAAAAGGATTCCCGACCAAGTATTGAGTGCATAACTGTACATGATTATTTGAAGGTTGACGTTTTTTGTATTAAAAACACTTTTCTTTTATTGGTCGGATGAAATATGCTAATTTTGTGAGATAGGAATTTTGGGTTTTCATGAGCTGTATGCCAAAATCATCCGTATTAAGACAATAAAAGACCTGAAATATTTCAGTTAGTGTGCAATGAATCTAAAATATATGAATGTTAAATTTTCATCATGACATTATGGAAAATAATGAACTTTATCACAATATGCTAATATTTTGAGAAGGACCTGTATATATGTACCACAGTCAGTACCATGATGTTATACATCGGGGAGAACAAGTATTTGATTCGCTGCTGATTTAAGCAGGTTTTCTCACCTCCAAAGCATATCAGGAACCAACAGGCCTGAAAGAGCCAGGATTCTTACTGGTTGGTAGGTGATAAAATACCGATTTCATGCAATAAAATGCTAATTAATTACTTAAAAATTACACAATGTGATTTTCTGGATTGTTGCTTTAGATCCCATCGCTCACAGTTGAAGATAACCTATGATAAACATTAAAGACGTCTACAAGCTTTGGAGGCGGGAAAACCTTAAGCGTCAGCAGCGTATCAAATACTTGTTCTCCCCACCGTACAGTCAGTACCATGATCTGTATTACAGTCTGTGTCACACTATCTTGACAGTGGCACCCATCCGACCCGATTATAATGCAGCGTGAAGGACCAACCTGACTTGATACCGGGCCGATGGATAATGAGCCGTCCTTTGTGTCTGTTTTGTGTTTCAGAACCTACTTCGCGGGCCAGGAGCAGCAGGTGCGGCTCATCTATCAGGGTCAGCTGCTGCAGGATGACGCACAGACTCTGGCCTCCCTGAACCTGGTCCATAACTGCGTCCTGCACTGCCATATCTCTCAAAATGCTGCACAGGGGGCGGCGGGGGGCCCACGGCCCGGTGACCAGGTGCAGGTGGCTCTGAATGTGGGCAGCCTGATGGTTCCGCTGCTGGTTCTGATGCTGTCAGTGCTGTGGTACTGTCAGATCCAGTACCGACAGTTCTTCACTGCCCCTGCCACGGCCTCGCTGGTCGGCATTACCATCTTTCTCAGCCTGGTGGCCTTTGGAGTCTATCGCCGTTAGCTGCTCTCCGATTGGCCGAGAGACGCTGATAATGGTTGATGTTTGATTCTGTCGCCATGGAGATCTTGAGTGTAACAAGGACATTAATTTTTATTTTTTTAGATCCTGTTTCTCTGTAAGTTTCTCATCACTGAGCCTCTTTGCGCGCCTGAGGAAGCTCACCTGTCTGTTTCACAGCTGTTACCTGTCTGTCTGGAGGGGAGAAAGCTTACTTTCATTTCAGCTTCTGAGGAGAATAAATGATTAATTTATTCTGCTGTGTCTCTTTGTGTCTCTGAATGACCATTCCCTCTGTGGAAGATCTTGGGAATTTCTCTAAATGACTGAAATGTTTTGGGGTTCTTAGCCAGACTGTATTAAGGTTCTGCTTCTGTTCAGGTTGGGGATAAGATGTTTCTAAGTTTAAGGTCACCTATCCATTTCAGTCCAGGTCAGAATGGGTTTTAGAGTGAGAGAGAACTGTGAGGTCATTCTCATATATTCACACTTGTAAACAGTGTTCCTGGCATCTGTCCATCACCGGCCACGGCCTCTTACATCTGCAGAAGAAGACTATAAAACGGAGGAAAACTAACCACAGGGACAGAAATATTCAGATTCACACATTTTATTACGATGTCTCACCAAATGACTGTTGACACCTTTTAGGTAGAAACATCAGGTAAGAACCATTTATAGAAACATGTCATGTGTTAAGATGTCACCCCATGGTGTCCTCTGAAGAGAGGTCAGGAAAATCTGAGGTCAGGAGACTTCTCAGTAGTCTCTCAGCAGTCACAACCATTACTGTAGAAGGAAACAGGAAGAGGGTGTTAACAATCTGCACCCTGGATTAAACTCAACATTAAATACAGACACCATGCAAATCATATTTGACTTGATAGAAGCGACTTAAAGCATGAGGCAGCTGAAGGCAGGATCTCAGCAGCTGATCAGAGGATGAGGAGAGGATTTCCTCCATGAGGAAAAATACAGCTTCCCCTCCTTCAGGTCCAGGTTTTACTGTTGTGCCCCAGCCATGAATGAAACATGGACTGGAACTGTACACAGGGAACTACAGACCGGTAAAAAACTCTGAATCCGTACTGCACAGCGTTAACCTATTTTGTTAGGCTAGCTGCAGGAAGGAGGATTCATGGTGGAAAACACTGCTCTCAGATGCACGTCTTCCTCTATCCTGCTGCCTTCAGCATGAGGAGAGGCAACGCTTGTTAGGGTCTGAAACTGGCTGGCAAAATAGGCCGTTTAATCCTTAAATATGGTTAGCTGTCAGCGTATGCTGCAACTGTACAATGACCAAACAAAACACAAACTGCTTGAAATGGTTTTGTCTGAGCTCCTGCAGGAAAGAATCTGCAGACATTACAGATTCCCAAAAAAGATGTCAATAAGCAGTATCCTTTCTACTGCCTTGAGAGAAGACAGCATAGAAACCGTGGCCCTGCCATGTAAGAGGTTGTGTCTGGGCAGAGAAAACTAGTTTAGGATAAAACAACTTAAATACTGTTTATTCCATGGATTTTGCTTTTGTCTGTGGTGCTAAAAGTTAAACTATTTGAGTGCTAGCCAGTTACCTGCTGAGCTAACGCTAATGACAAACTTCACTTCGATGAGTATTTTAAACTCAGATCAGCCGTAACGCGCTGCCAGCGTTCATACGCATATTTATATTGATGGTACTTAAAGGTACATGTGTGACTAGACTACAAACTTTTCTTTATCAGCTAAAACCGCTAACTGCTATTGCTAGCGCAGGAATGGCACATGGCAACCATCTTGAATGTGGAAGTCAGGTATGTTTGTGTTCATGTTGACTTTCCGTCTCGTAATTCCGAAATCAGGGGCGTTCCAGTTGAAATTTCCAACTTGGAGTTCGGAAATTGCGACTTCTGAGTACAAATGGAACACACCAATATTTACATTCAGCTCGTCGTCATCTTGTGAGAGTCCCTATGTGATGGCTAGTTAACATTAAGATCAATTATCCATTGATTATTGATTTTTAATTCAGTAAAAATGTTTTAAGATATTATTTACTAAATAATGATGGTTGTTTGAACAATATTAGGATCAATTGTTCCAAGATAAACCTTGGTTTTTAAACATAAACAACACTGAACGGTCACATCATTGCATCATTTTATTGGTTCCCTTGTACCTTCATTTGTTCATAGTTTATTAGTTTCTGTATTCTAATTCCTCTTGACTAGAAAACAGTTGGTTAACTGAAACATTTTGCAGTTGAATTGGTATTGTTAATAAATTCTTATATTTTGGAGAGAAGTTGTCTGTTTATTCCATATGTGTGCTGAGTTTGCTGTTACTGAACGCCAGAGCTCGTATCTCCTCTTCCCTCTATTGTCCTATAATACAGCCGCCATATTGGGCCAGGATTCCCAGGACAATACTTGACAGACCAAAGGTCATTTGGCGAATGATTCCTGATCAGATGGGGCCCTGATTTGTACATTTGATCTGCTTGTGAGTTAACCTGCTAACTGAGGCCTGCAGACTCTGAGATGAAGCTCTTGGGATATTCTCCAAGGATTGCATATTCATAGCTTGAGTGTTAGACTTCCATAACTTTGAACCTGGTGGAGAACAGATTCTTTTTATTATGTACTCACACCTAAAAGTCTGGAAATAAAAGAGGATGGGCTTAATGTTATTTGATGGAAACTAAACTATAAGATTGGTCAACAAATGACTCTTAAAAAACGAGATAATTGGGTTTGATCCTGTGAGGAGTTCTGGCCTCCAGCTTGGCATGGAGATGGTTGCTGTTTAACTGTTGGTGAAACTCATTGTCTCTAAGCAGTTGTCCTTGCAGGGAGGTGGATGTCTATCTCCATTGGTCAGTAGGCAAGAGGTGGGCTCCACCCTTGACAGCAACCATCCACACACACATTCATACCTAAGAGCAAAGTACAGACACACTGTCATGTTGTTTGGATCATGGGAGGAAGCCGGAGTCCCAGCAGAGAACCCACTCATGCACATGGAGAAGTGAGAGCTGCAGGTTGGAGATCAGTTCTTCTGTGGACTGGAAACCGACTGATTTCTGCTAGTCTAAACCCCACAGACAACGCTGAACTCTGTGTTGCGCCACCGTCTAAATGCTTCAGTTAGTGTTATCTGCTTGATTCTCCTGATCAACATGTTTCTCAGATCAGATGGACCCCCGGAGAATGAAACAATGTCTCTTTCTTTGCTTTTCCTCTTTTACATCCTTTCAGTGATCCTGTATCACCCCAGACAGTTCACAGTGGTCACCAGTTAATGACCACCTCCTGAGGTGGATCAGTGGGGTAATATTTGGCGGTTGACCTTAATTCCTTATTCATTGTCAGGACCTTTCAGCTGATAGTAAGGTGAAATAAACATGGAAGTCACACAACCAAAGGATGATCTGAAAGAGGACTGAATATGGTTTCATCAAAGGCTTCAGATCTCCTGCTTTAGCTCTCAGAAATCACAGCTGATACAGCAGCAATTTATCCCCATGTAGCAGCTGCGTCACCTTGGATCTGCTCATGTGGAGCTCCAACCAGCTGCTAATGAAACCAGTCCTATTCAGATTTATTCAGTGACTGCAGGTGTTTCACGTCCACCCACAGGTGTGCTGTTTCCAGCTGTGATGTCATTGTGATGTCACTACCTGCAGCTGTGCAGCCAGGTGTTCAGGCAGCTCCACTCCAGAAGCTTCCAGCAGCAGGATGGTGTCTGTCAGGGAAACGGTGGAGGAAGATAGGGACTCTTCATCATCAGCACTGGGTTGGGTCACCTGCTGCAGACTGGATGCAAATAAAGAAAAGGTACCAGTCAGAGTCTGCTGGCTCAGTCCCAGTCCAAAGAATTAGATGTTCCCACAGAAGGAAGCGCTCAAGGTCACTTTCTAAAAGCATGGTGATGTCTAGCTTTTCATGAAGGTTTGAAACAGTCAACCAGGAATCCTCGGAGCTGCTAAATCTAGAGTCAGACCCTGAGACCCGCCCTCAGGTGACATCCTATTTTAAGTTTAAGTCGTTCTCATAATGGAGGTCACCTGTTAGAAGGTTAGCTAGGTCTACCATCACATGAACCACTCAGTGTGAAGTTCTTTTCAAGAGGAATTTACATACCTTCAGGGAGGAAGGAAGTCACCTAGCAAGGATCTCACCTTATTTTGATAGCAAAGAATATCTCAGACACCTTTTACAAGTTGAGCTTGAAAGTAATGAAAATAATTCATTCATTCCACCTCACCACAACCATGTTACAGTCTTGCTGCAACGTCTGGGGGCAGGCAAAGACCTTGTCACTGACTTACAGCAGTGTAACAACCAGGAAACACAGACGTTATTGAGCTAAAGTCAATCTCCGTTGCTACTCAACCCACCTGATATGCTGCACATTGGAGAAAGCTGAAAATGGCTGGTTGGCACAACAAAAATATTCACCACAGTATTAGCAGTGGTAAGAGCCATAGTCTATTTGAGGCTCCTTGTCCCAGTGTCCACTGACCTGGAATTTCCTCTGATCTTGACACCAGCTAAACTGATTATGCACAAAATGTTTTGTTCTTCTGTGCCTCCGAAAACTCTGTACCCATCGAGATGGCAAGGCCCACACAGATGGCTAATGGAAAGACCAAATGTGAAGGCAGGAGTTGTATTGCTGAAAGACCGCAGACCGGCCCACAGATTATCTGGTGAAAACCTTCCCCAGCCCTGATGGCAAGGTCAGGAAGGTCGAGGTCAAGAAACTCAGGACTTACTTAAGGACAGTCATGGAAAATTAATGTTACTAATGATAGGACAAAGAAATCTAGCGTACATGTGACTAAAGCTGCATCAATATATTGTGAATATATCCTCATGGCAATATCAGCGTGTGCAATATTCACATCACAAAGAACTCTATGGAGCGCAGTAATTGCTGGCTAATATAGTCCCAGTGTTATGAACTTGCATTTTTCATGTTAATGTAATAATCAGTCTCACGGAAAGAAGAAAATACACAGATATCGTCATAAATAAAACTCGCCAGCAGGAGGCGCTATTATTATGTGTTCAAAAGCCAGTAAGCGTCATCAAAGAGCTGCTGACCTTGGTAGAGATTAAGGTACTGAACAATCCACATCCATCCCTAATTTGTTGCTTCATGGAAATCCCTCCCTGTCAGTATTTGGAGTTTTAACACGAGTTGAATACATTTCTGTTAAAATGTTTCTAAGTTCATTTGAGGATTTTTTTCTTACCAGTTTACTGAGTAAATGTGCTACGCTGCCATTGGTTCAACCACACAGAGATTATTTTCTATTTTAAATGTTCTGCGGTTTTGCAGTAAAAAACTTTTCAACGAGATCATAATGGAATTAGGCTGGTGAAGGACCAGGCATGGATGTGTTTTCGTGGCCCCAACAGGATCTGGAGCATAATCTGTTTTTAGCTGTCACTTTATTTTTTAAATGACATTTTCCACCTCTTATCAACACAATCAGTTATCATTATTTTGTAAGAAATTCTGTCACATTTTTCAGAGTAAAGCCACCAAGGTCATGCATCAAGTGAGTAAAGCAGCTAATTAATATGCTAACTCGCCACCAAGTGGTTAGGGGTGTGAATTGCAATATGTCAAAATGACAGATGGCCTTCAGATTTTTCAGTCACTGTTTAAAAAAAATGGTCAAAAAAACGGAAAATATTAGTTTAACGCAAACCCTGATCTGGAGAAACTCATCCATGCGTTTATCTTTAGTGGAACTGACCACTGCAGGTTCTCCACAGGTCTGCCTAAAAGGTCCATCAGACAGCTGCAGCTGATCCAGAACGCTGCTGCCTGGTCCTCACTAGAACCTAGAGAGTAGAGAACATCAGCCCAGTTCTAAAGCACTGGTTACCTGGACCTCAGAGAAGAGACTAAAATACATCTGTTAGTTTATTAGTCTGAATGGCTTACTACCAAAATACATTAAAGATCTAATGCTGTTGTATGAACTTTCCAGACCAGTCAAGTCATCTGGTTCCAGTCTACTATGCAGAACCAGAACCAGAACCGAACATGGAGAAGCAGGATTCAGTTCTTCTGCTTCACTAATCTGGAATAAACTTCCAGAAAACTGCAGAAATGCTGATTCACTGAGTTCTCTAGATCAAGATTAAAACCCATTTGTTCAGAGTTGCTTTGATTCTTCTATTTAAACTATGAACTACAACATGTTGGTAAAAGTTTCTACTGGGGTTAAAGGTTTATTAGGATTGTCCACCTTGGAACAGACAGCGTAAAGAACCTCGCTGTCCACAGAGAGAAGGAGTTTCACTGTTAAAGACCCCTCCCTGATAGACAGTGGTTGAGCTGAGCTCTACCAGAAGACGATAGAAGGAAGTTACAGAGCGCCAGGAAGTCTTCACCATTGGTCCAGACGTGGAACAGTTTTAAAAGGAATATTCCCCCATTATGGAGATGCATAATGGGTCAGAACAGTTCTATCGAGTTGCCTCCACCCCAAGGAGAAATGTGTTGTTTTATGTAAAGAAAGTATGGGCCTAAAAGCATCAAGTGCATTGATTAATTTCAGCCTGTAGTCAAACTTTCCTTTTCTTTATCATGTCACTGCAATATCCCTTTTTCATCATGTAAAGCACTTTGGATGTTAACTCCTGTTAAAATTCTGGACCTCTGAAAGAAGGAAATCCTAGAAACCTGTTTAGTATGGGATTTAAATGACATGTCCTGGTCAGGATTGGGCGGTGGACGAAGGTGGAGACCTCGGCGGCCCGATCCCCGGATGCTTAGGCTGGCTCTAGGGACGTGGAATGTCACCTCGCTGGGGGGGAAGGAGCCTGAGCTGGTGTGGGAGGTCGAGAGATATCGACTAGAAATAGTCGGGCTCGCCTCCACGCACAGCGTGGGTTCTGGAACCCTCTTCTACTCTGGAGTGGCCCACGGGGAGAGGCGGCGGGCTGGGGTGGGTTTGCTTGTTGCCCCCCAGCTCAGCCGTCTCATGTTGGGGTTTACCCCAGTGGATGAGAGGGTCACATTCCTGCGCCTTTGGGTTGGGGAGAGGTCTCTGACTATCATTTCAGCCTACGGGCCGAGTGGCAGTGCGGAGTACCCGGCCTTCTTGGCGTCCCTGTCAGGGGGTGCTGGATAGTGCCCCTCCCGGGGACTCCATTATTCTGCTGGGGGACTTCAACGCCCACGTGGGGAACGACAGTGACACCTGGAGAGGCGTGATCGGGAGGAATGGACTCCCCGATCTGAATCCGAGTGGTGTTTTGTTATTGGACTTCTGTGCTAGTCACGGATTGTCCATAACGAACATCATGTTCAAACATAAGGGTGTCCATCAGTGCACTTGGCACCAGGACACACTAGGCAGGAGGTCAATGATCGACTTTGTTGTCGTATCATCAGAACTTCGGCCGCATGTTTTGGACACTCGGGTGAAGAGAGGGGCTGAGCTGTCCACTGATCACCACCTGGTGGTGAGTTGGATCTGCTGGAGGAGGAGAAAGCCGGACAGACTTGGCAGGCCCAAGCGCATAGTGAGAGTCTGCTGGGAACGTCTGGCGGAGCCCTCGACCAGGGATGTATTCAACTCCCACCTCCGGGAGAGCTTCGACCAAAACCAGGGGAGGTTGGAGACATAGAGTCCGAGTGGACCATGTTCTCCGCATCTATTGTCGATGCTGCTGCCCGTAGCTGCGGCCGTAAGGTCTGCGGTGCCTGTTGCGGCTTCAATCCCAGAACCCGGTGATGGACACCAGAAGTAAGGGATGCTGTCAAGCTGAAGAAGGAGTCCTATCGGCTGTGGTTGGCTTGTGGGTCGGGGACAGTGCCTCTGGACTGGCAGACTGGGGTGGTGGTCCCCCTTCATAAGAAGGGTGACCAGAGGGTGTGTTCCAACTACAGGGGGATCAAAGTCCTCAGCCTCCCTGGTAAGGCCTATGCCAGGGTATTGGAGAGGAGAGTCCGACCGATAGTCGAACCTCGGCTTCAGGAGGAACAGTGTTGTTTTCGTCCCGGCCGTGGAACACTGGACCAGCTCTATACCCTCTACAGGGTACTCGAGGGTTCATGGGAGTTTGTCCAATCGGTCCACATGTGTTTTGTGGACCTGGAGAAGGCATTCGACTGTGTCCCTCGTGATGTCCTGTGGGGGGCGCTCCAGGAGTATGGAATCGGGGGCCCTTTATTAGGGGCCATCCGGTCCCTGTACGAGCGGAGCAGGAGTTTGGTCCGCATTGTCGGCAATAAGTCGGACCTGTTCCCGGTGCATGTTGGAGTCTGGCAGGGCTGCCTCCACTCTGGATCAACGCCACCGACGCTCTGCTTTGCTGCTTTCTTTTTTAAGATTTAAAACATTTTCATTCAGACTCTTTTTCTTACTCTTTAATTGTTGAAGCTTTGTAGGAGGAACGCTTTCCCATTCTTGCTTGATGAACAATACTGTTGCTCAACAGTCCGGGGTCTCTTTTGTCATATTTGGGGCTTCATAATGCACCACACAATTTTAATGGTAGACAGGTCTGGACTCCAGCCAGGCCAGTCTGGTTCCAGCACTCTTTTTACTATGAAGCTGCTCGCTTCGGTGTTGGAACACAAGCAGAATGTGGCTTGGCATTGTCTTGCTGAAATCAGCGGGGATGTCCCTGAAGAAGACGCTGCTTGGATGGCAGCAGATGGTGATCCAGAACCTGGATGTACCTCTCAGCATTAATGGCACCTTCACAGATGTGCAAGTTACCCAAACCTTGGGCTCTAACCCAACCTATACCCTCACAGATGCTGGCTTTAGAACTTTGCGCTGATAACAATCCGGATAGCCTTTTCTTCTTTGGTCCGGAGGACACAACGTCCATGATGTCCAGAAACAATCTGAAATGTGGACTTGTCAGACCACAGCACACTTTTCCACTTTGGGTCAGTACATCTCAGATGAGGCTGGGTCAAGAGAGGGCGGTGCTGTTTCTGGGCGTTGTTGATATCTGGCTTTGTCTTTGCATGGTAGAGTTTTAACTTGTAGACAGCGATGAACTGTGTTAATGGACAGTGGTTCTGAAGGGTTCCTGAGCCCATGTGGTGATATCCGTTATAGAATGATGGTGGCTTTTAATGCAGTGCCTCCTGGGGGGACGAAGGTCATGGCCACTCAGTGTTGGATTTCAGCCTTGCTGCAGAGATTTCTCCAGATTCTTTGAATCTTTTGATGATATTATGAACTGTAGATGATGAAATCCCTAAATTCCTTGCAATTGTAAGGGTGGCTTGTAAAAGTATTCATACCCTATGAACGTTTCCACATATCTTCAGATTTCAACCACAAACATAAATATATTTTATTTAAATTTTAAGTGAAAAACCAACACAAAGTGGTAACAGTTGTGAAGTGGAACAAAAATTATACATGATTTTTTTATTTTTACAAATAAAAAACTGAAAAGGATATTGTGCAAAAGTATTCATCCCCCCCTGAATTAATCCACCTTTTGCTGCAGTTACAGCTGCAAGTCTTTTAGGGTACGTCTCCACCAGCTTTTTACATCCAGTGACTGAAATTTTTCCCATTTTTCTTTTCAAAACAGCTGAAGCTCAGTCAGATTAGATGGAGATCGTTGCTGAACAGCAGTTTTCAGATCTTACCACAGATTCTTGACTGGGTTTAGGTCTGGACTTTGACTGGGCCATTCTAACACATGAATATGTTTTGTTTAAACCGTTCCATTGTAGCCATGGCTTCATGTTTAGGGTCCTTGTCCTTCTTTCCTGTATTGTTCTCCTCCACACATAGCGTTTTGCATTTTGGCCAAAAAGTTCAATTTTGTTCTCGTCTGACCAAAGCAGCTTCTTCCACATGTTTTCTGGGTCCCCAACATGGCTTGTGGCAAACTGCAAATGGGACTTCTTAATAATGGCTTTCTTCTTGCCACTGTTGAGCATCTAGTGTGACAACAATCTGTCATTTAATATCCATAGCGATAAAGCCTGAAGGTCTACTTGGGTTCTGTTACAGACAAGGGTCCGGTACAATTGTTGCAGGAGGTAAAGACAACGTGTCTCATTGTGTTGCTTCCTCAGCTCTTGGACAAATTTTACACTTTACTTTTCTTTCACATAGAAAGTAGTCCTGGATCAGGGCTTCTGTCTGTTCTCTCAAATCCCCAGTCGGTCGTGGCAGATGGCCGCTCACAATGACCCTGGTTCTGGTTCTGGTTCAGCTGGAGGTGTCTTCCTATTAAAAGGGAGTTTTCCTCTTCACTGTTGCTACATGCATGATTGGATTTAATTCACTCTACATTTCTGTATATAAGCTGGATCAGTTTGTTTTGCAAGGTGCCTTGAGACAAGGTTTATTCTGAATTTGCACTTTGGAAAGAAACTCAATTTAATTGAAGTTCTTTAAGTGAAACAAATCAGAAAGCCCTGAACCAGCACTGATTCTTGACCAGCAGGCCTGTAACTGAGAACTGATCCTGAACCGGTAAGCCTGTTACCAGAACCAAGTAGACTTGATCCCATCTCAGGGTCTACCTGGTCTTAGGTGAGCTCACCTGTTGGTGGCAGACTCCAGCAGTTGGTGGGTGTACATGTGTTTCCAGTCGAGGATTATGGACAGCAGGCAGGTTTTGAAGGGACACATGTCTACCTGCAGCCAGCCATTCAGGAGAATCACCTCATCCAGCTGAGTCACCTCTGAGCTGAGAGTGAGCAGAACCTGGATCTAAAGGAGGAGCACATTACTTGTTAGATTGTACCTGTAGCAATCTGAGCACTGGCTCAAACACAATAGAACTACAACAGTTTCAGTTGACGTGGTAAACTTTAACCCCAGACAGGTTACAGGTGTGTACAGATGTGCCACCTCTCTCTGGAAGTCCTTTAGGGACGGTGGTTTCCTTTCGGCATCTACCGCCTCGGCTCCCAGCTGCTTGCCATAGGTCAGGAACTCCTGAAACACTGCCGTCCTGTCACTCTGCCACAGGTGAGAATACCTGTTTAGACCGGCCCTCAGTTGCTCTGCCTCCTCCTTCATCTGCAGCAGCCGACACATCACTTCTTGTTCCCGTGTACACAGCTCTGGGTTCTGCTGCAGCAACACCTAGCACACAGGTGAGGAACAGACAGGTGTTGAAGCTACTGATCAACAGCAGATTGTCAGAGTACCACCAGACTCACCTGGTAGTTACCATGGCGACTCAAAGAGATCCTGGGAATCAGACTGGCAGCGCCATAAATGTCTCTTATGATGGTTTTTATGACATTTATGAGGCCACCATCTATTGTTGGCTCAAACACACTTCCTGTTTCCTGCAGCTGAAGAGTGACAGAGAACAGGGCGGGGCCACAGGTCTGTCAGCACACACACACACACACACACACACACACACACAGATGCACAGAAATTAAAAGAAAAACTCACAACAGGCCCCTTATTGGCTCCAGTAGAAAGAACGAGGTTCTGACCTGTGTACAGGTGTGCTTACAGCTTTGTTCTCAGGCATGACATCCAGGTGTGTGTGTACCTGTGGGCTCATGTTGTCTGTTAGAAAATGCAGAGCTCTGATTAGCAGCTGTAGTAACCCGTCCTGGACTCTGTCATCAATGTAGTCCAGATACCTTTTCCAAGCCTGAGAGGACTCATCAGCTTTGTATAGACTCCTGTTCACCTGAGAACAGGTAATGAATCTACATCAGCACCTTCACCTCTCCAACGCCCTGTCCAGGTGTTCAGACGTACCTGTGTTAACCTGAGCAGCTGCTCCCCGTCTGTTTTAATGTTTCTGCAGGTCTGATCTTTAACTTTGCTCTCCAACAGAGAATCCTCTGAACGCTGCAGAAGGTCAAGCTCCGCCCACCCCTGCATAAACAGCAGCAGATATCAGAGGGGTGTGGTTTAACTCATCCGTGTGACATCAGTAACTCTTAACTCACATGTGCAATGCGTCTCATGGCGTCCATGTTGGATCTAGCTTCTCTGATGTTGAAATGAACAATCAACACCTGCTGGCTCTGCTGCTGCACACCTGTACACACACACAAGGGTCATGTGATATTTGCATCATTTCAAACATCCTGTGGTGTCCAGCAGTATCTATGTCATTATGGGGTGCAATATTTTCTGCATGTTGTGATCATGTGAAATGCCTCTCGGTGTAGGGCATCATGTGTTGCACTGGATCAAGTGACCTGCCACATCACGCACCCTCAGAGATCCAGGTTTTCCTCTGCAGTTCACACAGAATCTGCTCCAGCTCCTGCAGATGTTCCTGGATCAGATGAAGCTCTACCTCCATGGCCCCGCCCACTACCTGAGAGAACAGCAGAGTGTGTCACCTGACCTTTGTCTTCCTCTGCATCAGCTGCAGGTACAGTGAATGAGAAACAGTGCACCTGGTTGTAGCAGACCACTATCTGTTTCAGGCAGTGGTACTTCTGTGTGATGTCATCTCTGCAACTCAGGAGATGAACAGTGTGGGGGCGGAGCTCCACGTGTCCTTCTCTGGTCACATACCTGAGCTCCTGGAGCAGCGCCTCCAACTGCAGGCAAACACAAAAAAGACGAGGAGTGGAGGCTGAGAATAAAGACATCCTCATGTTCTCCTGCTTCTTATCGTGGAGCCAAACCCTCACTACCTAAACTCACCCGGGGTGGGGCAGGAGCGAAGAGGAAGAAAGAGAAGAGAGGCTGCAGGAGGAGATAGGAGACAGGGGGAGGAGATAGGAGACAGCAGGAGGAGATAGGAGACAGGGGGAGGAGATAGGAGACAGCAGGAGGAGATAGGAGACAGGGGGAGGAGATAGGAGACAGCAGGAGGAGATAGGAGACAGGGGGAGGAGATAGGAGACAGCAGGAGGAGATAGGAGACAGGGGGAGGAGATAGGAGACAGCAGGAGGAGATAGGAGACAGCAGGAGGAGATAGGAGACAGCAGGAGGAGATAGGAGACAGGGAGAGGAGATAGGAGACAGCAGGAGGAGATAGGAGACAGCAGGAGGAGATAGGAGACAGGGGGAGGAGATAGGAGACAGCAGGAGGAGATAGGAGACAGCAGGAGGAGATAGGAGACAGCAGGAGGAGATAGGAGACAGGGGGAGGAGATAGGAGACAGCAGGAGGAGATAGGAGACAGCAGGAGGAGATAGGAGACAGGGAGAGGAGATAGGAGACAGCAGGAGGAGATAGGAGACAGGGGGAGGAGATAGGAGACAGCAGGAGGAGATAGGAGACAGGGGGAGGAGATAGGAGACAGCAGGAGGAGATAGGAGACAGGGGGAGGAGATAGGAGACAGCAGGAGGAGATAGGAGACAGGGAGAGGAGATAGGAGACAGCAGGAGGAGATAGGAGACAGCAGGAGGAGATAGGAGACAGGGGGAGGAGATAGGAGACAGGGGGAGGAGATAGGAGACAGCAGGAGGAGATAGGAGACAGCAGGAGGAGATAGGAGACAGCAGGAGGAGATAGGAGACAGGGGGAGGAGATAGGAGACAGGGAGAGGAGATAGGAGACAGCAGGAGGAGATAGGAGACAGGGGGAGGAGATAGGAGACAGCAGGAGGAGATAGGAGACAGCAGGAGGAGATAGGAGACAGGGAGAGGAGATAGGAGACAGCAGGAGGAGATAGGAGACAGCAGGAGGAGATAGGAGACAGGGGGAGGAGATAGGAGACAGCAGGAGGAGATAGGAGACAGGGGGAGGAGATAGGAGACAGCAGGAGGAGATAGGACACAGGGGGAGGAGATAGGAGACAGGGGGAGGAGATAGGAGACAGGGGGAGGAGATAGGAGACAGGGGGAGGAGATAGGAGACAGGGGGAGGAGATAGGAGACAGGGGGAGGAGATAGGAGACAGCAGGAGGAGATAGGACACAGGGGGAGGAGATAGGAGACAGGGGGAGGAGATAGGAGACAGGGGGAGGAGATAGGAGACAGGGGGAGGAGATAGGAGACAGCAGGAGGAGATAGGAGACAGCAGGAGGAGATAGGAGACAGGGGGAGGAGATAGGAGACAGGGGGAGGAGATAGGAGACAGCAGGAGGAGATAGGACACAGGGGGAGGAGATAGGAGACAGGGGGAGGAGAGAGAGGAAGACCTCTATGTTTCCGTTTTGGTTTCCTTCGTGGAACTTTGTCATAGCTGAGATCAGATCTGATTGGTCAGAACAAAAGTTCTGTTGGAATAAGAACCTTCAGCTGAAGGGGCTGCAGAGTCTGAGTGATTTTGCAGCTGACCCACCTGGTACCTGCAGGCCACCTCCAGATGGTCCGGATGAGTAATCTGGATCAGAGAATGGTTCAGGATCACACCACATTCGGACTCCAACTCCCAACTCCAGTCAGACCGAACGCTGGTTCTGAAGTCTTGCAACAGGTCCACGATCTTTTTGAACCTCTTGAGTACCAAATGTGACAAGGCCAAACCCCCACACCTGAAAAAACAGAACCATAGCAGAGCCTGTTCTGATCCCAGCTGTGAGTGTGCTTAGGCCTTACAGGTTCTGGATCGTTCTGAAGCTCCTCAGAGCTTCTTCAGCTCTCCGGCGGAGCTGGCGGTTCCAGCAGAGGCGAGCTGCAGCTGCTGGATGGAATCTAAAGAATCTCTCGGGCTCTTCCCTCTCACTGTAGAACTCCAGCTCAGTCTGATCCAGATCAGTCAGAACCTGCTCCACTAGCTGGTTCAGGTATGAAGGAAGCTGATCCTGGACCAGAAGGCGGTCCAGGAAAAACCAGAACATCTTTACCAGCTGAAACATATAAGATGGGTCAAAGCAGGCTAGAATGGGCCGTGTCCTGCCAGGTCGGGCCACAAATTGTCAGGTTCACATCAGGTCACAGCCTGTCACAGTGGGTCAATATGGGTCAGGTTCATGCAGAACCGGTTAAAACAGGTCAGCACAAGTCATGTTCAATCAAAACAGATCACGGCGGGTCAAAACAACTCGGAATGGCTCAGACCGGGTCAAAACACATCAGGTTCAGTCAGAACAGGTCCCATTTAGTCAGAATGGGTCACAGTGGACCAAAACTGATAAGGTTTAGTTAGAACTGGTCACAGCAGGTTACAACGGGTCAAAATGGGTTATAGTGGGTCATAACGGGTCAGGTTCAGTTTGATAAGGCCAGAACCAGTTGGTGCCTGTACCTTGATGGCAGACAAAGCTTCGCTGCAGTCCTCTAGTGCCTTGCTCAGCACCGACACCAGTCGAGTCTCCAGGTCTGACACCTGAGCCTGGAACTGATCCAGGTTCAGCTCAAAGCTCTGAGAGAAGGCGGGTCATATGACAGCTCAGGAACAGGAAGTAGCTCAACTATGTGATGAGTTATCACCTGCAGGTCTCACCTGGTCCTCGGGGTCCGTTGGATCACAGTTGCAGCCAGACAGCACCCTCACCTGGACCAGGAAGTCCTGATACGCCTCCCGAACCACATCTGTCAACAACGTGCCGTTGACTCCAGACAGAATCGTCTGATCCAGCTGGTAGAACCGCACAGTGATGAAGTGTGCTCCCTGTAGGAGGGATAAGAAGAGGTTGGTTTAGTCTACAGGTGAGCGGTTTCAGGTGAAAAGTGTGTGTGTGGGAGGGGGGGGGTACCTGGATGCTGAGCAGGCGTCTCAGGAAGGTGTCCAGGTGGATGAAAACCAAGTGCGATGGGAAGGTCCAGCTGCGAGAGGGTGTAGCCTGTAGAATAGACAAAATACTTGAATGACATCATTCACATGTTTTTCTCAGATGGTTCTACTGTTGGACTCCAGAACCACAGATGGTACCTGGTTCTGGAGCTCTAACTGGGTTTGCATCTGAGTGTATGCCAACTTTAGAGTCTGAAGGGTGTGGATCACGAGTCTGATCTCACCCAGAACTGGACCGGGTTCTGACATCAGAACTTGAATCACTTTCTGTCCTGGCAGAAACTTCCTGCTCTGTTGAAAACAGACATGTAAGACAGAGACAAATGAGAGAGAGACAGGTAAGATATTTGAGACGCAAATGGAAAAGACTAGTGAGACAGACACAGGCGAGGTTCCAAAGACATTTTCTGGTCAGAGGGGATAAATAGTCCATCCAGAGAGTTCTGGGTCTGCCCTGGGATCTCCTCCCAGAGGGACATGCCTTATAAAGGAAGCAGGGTCGTAGTTTAACACTCCTTCTGTACTGCTTCCTACCCATTACCCTATTAAGACAGTGTCTCGCCCACGACCAAAATTCAATAGATTAAAAAATAATCTAAAAGGAGGAAATCAGGAAAATCTCATTAAAATAAATAAACTCACAGAAAAAAGAAAACAATTAAATGTGGCTTACTGAACATAATTCAATTCAATTCAATTTATTTATTTATATAATAACAACACATGTCGTCTCAAGGTTCTTCACAAAGTCAGGTTCATACATTCCAGTTAATCGTAACCATTGAACAGTTCAGTCCGATTCAGTTATTTATTCAAATTGGATAAAAAGTTTTTCTATCTAAGGAAACCCAGCAGATTGCATCCAGTCAGTGACTTGCAGCATTCACTCCTCCTGGATGAGCATGTAGAGACAGTGGACAGTCACTGGTGTTGACTTTGCAGCAATCCCTCATACTGAGCATGCATGTAGCGACAGTGGAGAGGAAAAACTCCCTTTTAACAGGAAGAAACCTCCAGCAGAACCAGAACCAGGCTCAGTGTGAGCGGCCATCTGCCACGACCGACTGGAGGTTTGAGAGAACAGATCAGAGACACAAAGAGAACAAAGAAGAACTGATCCAGGAGTACTTTCTATGGGAAGGAAAAGTAAATGTTAATGGATGTAGCTCCTTTAGTCGTTTCATCTAGAAAGAAAGAACAGATAAACTCTGAGCCAGTTTTCAAGGTTAGAGTCTGAAAGAGAGAACATAGAGTTAGTCACAGTAGAAGCTCAGTCAGTAGCCATGTCTAGGAGAGAGAAAGGGTTAAACACTAAAAGACAGGGCTATGTGGATCATCTGTAGAAGGTGAGCATTAAGTTGTTGCCAGCAGAAGCTCGGACGATGTCCCTCTCCAGAAAGGTGTCACAGGTAGACACAGAGTCAGGCCAGGTGTAGTTTCTAGGAAGAGAAAAGAGAGAACAAAGTTAAAAGCTGAAATAACAGCAAATAATGCAAAATTGGAGAGTAGTGTGAGAATATAGCAAAGAGGGTGAAAGTGGTCATTATGTCCTCCAGCAGCCTAAGCCTATAGCAGCATAACTACAGAGAAACATAAGATCTCTCTCTTCAAAGACATTGCTAGTTAGTGACCTGATTTGTGACAATCAGATTGATTTATTTTGCCTCACAGAAACCTGGCTGCAGCAAGAGGATTATGTTACTATAAATGAGTCAACTCCTACTAATTATTTAAATTTTCACATTCCTCAAATTACTGGGCGAGGAGGAGGAGTAGCAACCATCTTTCAGTCGGATTTATTGATTAGTTCCAGACCAATCAATAGCTACAACTCTTTTGAATATTTAATCCTTAGTTTTCCTCATCCAAATTGCAAAGCACTAAAACCTCTTCTGTTTGTTGTTTTGTACCGTCCACCAGGTCCTTACTCTCAATTTTTATGTTCTCCACATCTATTGTCGATGCTGCTGCCCGTAGCTGCGGCCGTAAGGTCTGCGGTGCCTGTCGCGGGGGCAATCCCAGAACCCGGTGGTGGACACCGGCAGTCAGGGACGCTGTCAAGCTGAAGAAGGAGTCCTATCAGCTGTGGTTGGTTTGTGGGACTCCTGCGGCGGCTGATGGGTACCGTGAGGCCAAGCGTGCTGCAGCCCGGGCGGTGGCAGAGGAAAAAACCCGGGCCTGGGAGGAGTTTAGTGAGGCCATGGAAAAGGACTACCAGTTGGCCTCGAAGCGATTCTGGCAAACCATCCGGCGCCTCGGGAGGGGGAAGTGGTGCTTCACCAACACTATTTACAATGGGGGTGGGAGGCTGCTGACCTCGACTGGGGACATTATCGGGCGGTGGAAGGAGTACTTCGAGGATCTCCTCAATACTGCCGTCACGCATTCCCTGGTGGAAACAGAGGCTGGGGACTCGGGGCTGGACTCTTTCATCACCCAGGCTGAAGTCACCGAGGTGGTTAAAAAGCTCCACGGTGGCAAGGCTTCGGAGGTGGATGAGATCCGCCCTGAGTACCTCAATTCTGGATGTTGTAGGGCTGTCATGGTTGACACGTCTCTTCAACATTGCGTGGCGGTCGGGGACAGTGCCTCTGGACTGGCAGACTGGGTAGTGGTCCCCCTTCATAAGAAGGGTGACAGGAGAGTGTGTTCCAACTACAGGGGGGATCACACTCCTCAGCCTCCCTGGTAAGGCCTACGCCAGGGTATTGGAGAGGAGAGTCCGACCGATAGTCGAACCTCGGCTTCAGGAGGAACAGTGTGGTTTTCGTCCCAGCCGTGGAACACTGGACCAGCTCTACACCCTCTACAGGGTACTCGAGGGTTCATGGGAGTTTGCCCAACCGGTCCACATGTCTTTTGTGGACCTGGAGAAGGCATTTGACTGTGTCCCTCGTGTTGCCCTGTGGGGGGTGCTCCAGGAGTATGGAATCGGGGGCCCTTTATTAGGGGCCATCCGGTCCCTGTACGAGCGGAGCAGGAGTTTGGTCCGCATTGCCGGCACTAAGTCGGACCTGTTCCCAGTGCATGTTGGACTCCGGCAGGGCTGCCCTTTGTCGCCGGTCCTGTTCATAACTTTTATGGACAGGATTTCTAGACGCAGCCAAGGGCCGGAGGGGGTCTGGTTTGGGGACCAGTGGATTTTGTCTCTTCTTTTTGCGGATGACGTGGTCCTGCTGGCCCCCTCTAGCCAAGACCTACAGCATGCGCTGTGGTGGTTCGCAACCGAGTGTGAAGCGGCTGGGATGAAGATCAGCTCCTCCAAGTCCGAAGCCATGGTTCTCGACCGGAAAAGGGTGGCTTGTCCTCTTCAGGTTGGAGGGGAGTTCCTACCTCAAGTGGAGGAGTTCAAGTATCTCGGGGTTTTGTTCACGAGTGAGGGAAGAATGGAGCGGGAGATCGACAGACGGATCGGTGCGGCTGCTGCAGTAATGGGGGCTCAATTTACTGGTCGGTCTACGTTCCTACCTTCACCTATGGCCATGAACTTTGGGTCATGACCGAAAGAACGAGATCCTGGATACAAGCGGCTGAAATGAGCTTCCTCCGTAGGGTGGCCGGGCACTCCCTTAGAGATAGGGTGAGGAGCTCGGAGTAGAAACCTAGTAGTTCTACTGAGTAGAACCGCTGCTCCTCCACATCGAGAGGAGCCAGTTGAGGTGGCTCGGACATCTATACCAGATGCCTCCTGGACACCTTCCTCGGGAGGTGTTCCAGGCACGTCCCACCGGGAGGAGGCCCAGGGGACGGCCCAGGGGACGCTGGAGGGACTATGTCTCTCGGCTGGCCTGGAAACGCCTTGGGCTCCCCCTGGAGGAGCTGGAGGAGGTGTCTGGAGAGAGGGACGTCTGGGCGTGTCTGCTGAGTCTGCTGCCCCCGCGACCCGGTCCAGGATGAAGCGGAAGACGACGAGTACGAGTAAAATTGATCCTATTAAAAATAAAATCTTTGACATACTCCTGAAGATGATTACTTCATTCTCAGCAAGTGAGACAACATTGGAAATAACTGCAGAACCTGATCTGGGTTTGGACTGTTTTGATCCTGTGGAGCTTCCTGAGTTATCAGAAATATTAGCTTCATCTAAACCTTCAACTTGTATGTTAGACCCAATCCCAACCAAATTATTTAAGGAAGTGTTCCCTCTGATTACCAGCCCCATTTTAGATATGATTAATCTATCATTAGTAAATGGATCAGAACCACAGGCTTTTAAGGTAGCTGTAATTAAACCTTTACTTAAGAAACCTTCGCTTGATCGAGATGATTTAATAAATTACAGACCTATATCCAATCTTCCATTCTTATCTAAAATTCTTGAGAAAATAGTTTCTAATCAAATGTGTGAACATTTATACAGCAATGACCTGTTTGAAGAGTTTCAGTCAGGTTTCAGAGCTCATCATAGCACTGAAACAGCTCTGCTGAAAGTCACTAATGATATTCTTATGGCCTCAGATAATGGACTTGTGTCTGTTCTGGTTCTGTTAGATCTCAGTGCTGCATTTGATCCAGTCGACCATAATATTCTCTTAAAAAGGCTGGAATATGCTGTAGGGATCAGGGGAACAGCGCTAGGCTGGTTTAAATCTTATCTGTCTGACAGATTCCAGTTTGGTCATGTAAATAATAAATCATCTTTAAACTCCAGGGTTAATTGTGGAGTACCACAGGGTTCAGTACTTGGGCCAATTCTCTTTACTATATATATGCTTCCAATAGGTCAAATTATCAGGCAGCATAGGATAAATGTTCACTGTTACGCTGATGATACTCAGCTTTACTTATCCATAAATCCTGATGAACTCAACCAGTTAGATAGACTACAAGCATGTCTTGAAGATTAAAAACTTGGATGACTTTAAATTTTTTGCTTCTAAATTCAGACAAGACAGAAGTTGTCGTCTTTGGACCGGAGTCTTTAAAAAATAAACTGCTTAGTCAATCACTTAACCTGGATGGCATTAAATTGAGCTCCGGTCAATGTGGGTTCGATTCCAGCTTCCTCCTGCCATATGTCGATGTGCCCCTGGGCAAGGCACTTAACCTCAAGTTGCCTACCGATCTGCGTATCAGTGTATGAATGTGTGAGCGTTAGTGAGTGCGATTGGATGAATGTGGCTCTAGTGTAAAGCGCTTTGAGCGGTCTGTATGACTGGAAAAGAGCTATATAAGTTCAGTCCATTTACCATTTAAAGTGAAAAACCTTGGTGTTAACTTTGACTAGGACATGTCATTTAAATCCTATATTAAACAGGTTTCTAGGATTTCCTTCTTTCATCTCCAGAACATTGCCAAAATTAGAAATATCCTGTCCAGGAGTGACGCTGAAAAACTAGTCCATGCATTTGTTACTTCAAGGCTGGACTATTGTAATTCTTTACTATCAGGATGGGTTAGGGTTGTTTTACTTTGCATTCCCATAGAAAGTCGGTCATGGCAGATGGCCGCTCACACTGAGCCTGGTTCTGGTTCTGCTGGACATTTCTTCCTGTTAAAAGGGAGTTTTTCCTCTCCACTGTCGCTACATTCATGCTCAGTATGAGGGATTGCTGCAAAGTCAACACCAGTGACTGTCCACTGTCTCTACATGCTCATCCAGGAGGAGTGAATGCTGCAAGTCACTGACTGGATGCAATCTGCTGGGTTTCCTTAGATAGAAAAACTTTTTATCCAATTTCAATAAATAACTGAATCTGACTGATTGATAGTTTGGATTAAGTGGAATGTATGAACCTGACTTACAATCTTTGATTGGATTGAACGGACTTTCTAAAGTGCCTTGAGACAATGTGAGTTGGTGCTATAGAAATAAAACTCAATTGAAATTAACTGAATTACAGACCTCCTTAAGGGAGCCATCTAGGATCTTCCTAATGAACCTCCTTAAATGGGTTCCCTCTGCAGAGGGACAGCAGCTCTACCCTGAGCTCCTCCAATATGATGGACTTCCTTTCCTTATCTCTAAGAAAGAACCCGTCCACCTTACAAAGAAGGCTCATTTCAGCTGCTTTTATCCAGGATCTGGTTCTTTCACTACTGATTTATATCTCAGAACTATAGGTGAGGGTTGGGACAAAGATGGAGCAGCAAATCCGGAGGTTCACTTTCAGCTCTGTTCCTTCCTTATACCAGAGCAAAACCTTCATTACTGTAGATGAAGTTCTGATCCATCTATCCATCTACTGCTCCACCCTACCATCATTTAGGAACACCAGGATACTGGAACTGTTCCACTTGAGATAGAGACTGACTCCCATATTAAGAGACCATTCTACCAATTGTCCATTATCCAGTTGATGGATATACCTGAAGAAGGTCGTGTGGTTCATTTTTCCTCAATATATCCTGGTTGGAAGTCTGTTTGTCTGAAATGTTTAAAGATGAAAAAAGATCTCCGCAGATCTGGAATCGTACATCCTTCCTGATACAAACACAGCATGTTTTGGATGTTCTAACATCCCTGAACAAAGTATGGGTCAGAAAAGCTGTCCAGGTAGGTGGAGACCTCAACATTTAGCTGAACTGAACCGCTACAAGCTGGATCAAGGTTTTGACTCCCGAGACTGTTCCTCATTAAACTGGAAGAGTTCAGCTGCAGCAGGGCATCATTTGTGTGTGTTTGGTTAGTGTTTCAGTACCAGGTGGATGAAGAGGTTGCAGATCTCCTGCAGCAGGACCAGCATCCTACTGGGCCAACAGTAGAACTCAGAGCGCATCCACAGCAGATAAACCTCCTCCATTACGGCTGCCATGTGGTTCCTCAGCTGCCAATCAGAGACAGAGTTACTGAAAATGTTCTTACTCTATCAGCTGACTGGTCCAAGTGAAGGTGACCAATAAACTCCCAGCAAGTGGATAATTCAAACCCAAACTGGGAATAATTAATTCCCAGGGGGGTTCTGGCACCTTATAGAAGTCCATCTCCAGAACCTCACTGAGCTTCTCCTGAACCGGAGCCAGGTTCACCATGATGTCTTCGGCTTCCCGGACACCTGAGGGGACAGTCAGAGGA
Organism: Girardinichthys multiradiatus; assembly: GCF_021462225.1. Classification (NCBI taxonomy): domain Eukaryota; kingdom Metazoa; phylum Chordata; class Actinopteri; order Cyprinodontiformes; family Goodeidae; genus Girardinichthys; species Girardinichthys multiradiatus. Next base: position 46,157,155 of record NC_061799.1, read on the forward strand.
CAAACAGATGTATCCAAGGCTCTAGGTGTCTGTCCTTTAGGTCTGTGAGGATGGTGGTGTGTACCTTCCTGGACAACACACTGCAGGTCCTGCAGAGCTGTCCAGTAGACACTGTCTGCAGCCTGGAGGATGGACGTCATCTGCTGGGCTTTGGGGCTCATCAGCTAAACATACAGTAAACAACAAAAAACACCTGTCAGCAAAGCTGTGGTGACATCATTGGCCCACACTAGAACCATGTCATTACCTGGTTCTGGATGAAAAGCAGATTCTTCAGACGGTTTCTCCAGAAGGCAAACTCCTCTGAAGGGACGGGTTTTAGTTGGTCCAGAGGCTGTTCAGACCAGTCCTGCTGAAGGAAGTCAGACACTAGCTCCACCCACTCCACAACAGTCTCCTCACAGGCATGAACAAGATGAACAGCCGAGAGCTTCCTGTGGAAGGAGAGACATGCATACAGGTGTGTTTATGTTCCTAAACACACCTGTATGCCTGTGACCCACCTAGACATACACCTACACACATCTATAGACATTATTATGCACCTGTAAACATGCGCTAGGTGTGGGTGTGGAGTGATAGGTATCGAGCTCTGGGTAAAACAGTTACTTGTGGAGTACCACAGGGTTCAGTGTTCGAGCCACTTCTCTTAACTATGACGCTACCAGGCTCTCTGCTCAAGGTTTCTATATTCAAGCCAAATACTCAGAAATTAGAAAGAAAATTAGCTGTGAAAAGGACGTGCAGGGTCAGAGGTCAGCTCTATGGGCCCTGTGCAGAGACTCTCCACCTGACGTAAAATGGCTGGGGGTGTCCCCTGTCCAAGTCTTTCACTCCCAGTTTGCACAACAAGTAGAGGGCAAAAATTGTCCATGGGTGCGAGATGCCCTTTGTTTGGGGGAGTCGCGGATCATCCGAGGGTCAGAGAAGCCTTCTGCTACTGGTACCCAAGAGGACAATGGAAGAGAAACTGAGCAGAGAAACTGGAACGAAGTCCATATAAGGCTTGCAGTATGACGAAGCACCAACAACTCCATTCTCGTCATAGAGTCTCTTTTTCTTTTAATTCACAGGGGTCCCCTGGTATCATTTTTCTCTTCCCCTTTTATACATTAGAGGGCCTAAGCCTCGGGGCGACAGTAGAGGCGGTGGGAGAGATTCATCCTGTAATCGATGGGTTGCCGGTTCTAACCCTCACTCCGTCCGTTTCAGTCGTTGTGTCCTTGGGCGAGACACACCTTGCCTGCTGATGGTGGTCAGAGGGTTTCAGTGGCGCCAATACTTCTTTCAGTCTGCTCCAGGGCAGCTGTGGTTACAATGTAGTCCACCAGTTAGTGTGTGGATGTAGGACTGAATGGGTGGATGACTGAATGTGGTGTAAAGCACCTTGGGGTCCTCAGACTTGATAAAGCGCTATACAAGTGCAGGCCTTAGAGGAGCCACGTAGATTCTGATCTCAGAACAGCTGTAATGTAAAATCTGTCTGCAGTGAGTCTGATCTAGTTTCCTTCATTCTTTCTGATGTTTATGTGATACCTCCTGAACTGCACATGCAGGACTTCAGGCCTGGTACCAGGATCTGAATAGGAGGAGGAAATTCTGTATTCTAGATAAGCGAGGATGGGCTGTGAAGTTTGGGAGTTTCTGAATGCGTTCCCACGTCCCTGGAACCACAGCTGGACTTTCTGTTAAGATTTCTCTAAATGTTCATGAACAGATCAGACATGCCATCATCATTATGTGCCGACAGGTAAATAAGGGTTTCTGTGAGATCTGACGAATGTGATGACAAGATGAAAAACAATTAATCAACGGTGATCCAATTATTTATGCTGCAAACCACATCAGTACAATATTCACTTAGACTGAGTATGTAGCATGTTCTGTATATTATTAGTCTGTAGACTGTTTAAAGATTGTTAAAAATAATTATTTTAATGCAACCCTGGTTAATGTACCTCCTGAAGCCCATATTAATTAAGTCTGGACAGTCTGAACTGCATGTATGTATCTCTAGCTAGTATAGTGCCTCCTGCTTTCCTTCCAGCCAATTGTCTTTTATTACCTTCTGTAGTATTTGAGGTTAAAAAATAAATGAACCCAGTAAAAAAAATCAGCTCTTTATAAATGTCTTGCGTCATCAATAGGAAAGGGCAGGATTATAATCATATTCCTCAAGAACAAAGACGGTGTCAATAAAACAAGCAACTGCTGACCAAAATGAGTTTAGTGATGAAGAAAACTCAAGTTTTGCCATCTATCACTTAAATTAATGCCAATTAAGGCATTTTTAGGGTGTTGATGAGGGCTCTAACCCAGGCCCTCTTTAAAAGTTGCCCTTTACAGTCTTTGTTTTGTATTTTGACCACTATGTTTGTTCCTCCTGCTACATGCCTGCTAGGATCACTGATCTCGTCAGGGTGGAGGCTGAGATGACCAATCTGCTGCTGTGAACAGTAACAAACTGACAGTCCAGAAAAGCAGGAGCAGAATATAGCAGCAGGAAAAACATCAGCAGCTGGATCATCCATAATGACGCAACCCTGCGTGCTTCAAGCGGCCAGTAGAGGGCGTCAGTTCGCTACACAGGACAACGCAGTGCCAGGCCAGCTGTGGATTTCCCGGAACCCACGGCAGGATGCCCCCTTAGGAGTGGACACCTTCTCTCACAGTCCGTGGCTGAAGATGCTCGTTTTCCTCCAGTTCCGCTGAACCCGCAGCTTCTGGATCGGGTCACTGTTCCTCCTGCAGCCCATCCAGGAGCCACAGGATCAGCAGAACTGCGCCTTCCGACAAAATAACAAATAATTTTAGATGATCAAATTTGACCTTAAATTATGTATTCTTTTGTTTTTCTTGCTGTTGCGTTGTCGAACAGTATAGAAACGATTAAAGCATCATTAAAAGCTTTAAAAACAACTACATGTTACAACGGAGGTAATACTATTTAATGTCTGACCCGAGAGGATTCAGGGCTTCACCAGTCATGGACCTCAACGCACACTGAGCTGAGATCGCTCGGGAAATATCAATTACCGTATTTTCCGCACTATAAGGCGCACTGGATTATAAGGCGCATAGAATAGAAGCTACTGCAGTCAAACGTTTGACTGGGGTTGCGTTATGCATCCACTAGATGGAGCTAAAGAGAATGTCAACAAAACAGTCAGATAAGTCAGTCAGTGAAACTTTATTAATACACTACAAACCAGCGTTCTGATAACTCCATTCACTCTCATGATAAGGTCTCCTCTACATAGAAATCTATTGAATAGAACCAACCGCACGTTAGGAATGCATTGGAGTCTATGAAGTTGAAGTTGAAATCAAACGTTAGTTAAAACATGAAAGGGAACTTTTCCCTGATTCAGTAAACACGTAAAAGAAACAGTTTGATGCACTAAATCAAATGTTAGTACTGTTAACTTTCCTGTTTCTGTCCCCTGACCGTAGTCTGATGACACAGGGGAGACGCTTTCTCCAGGGCTGAAGTTACTAGTTTCCTCGGGGTTAACTCCCTCACTCATACGTTGCTGAGTTGAGCATGAAGAAACAGCATCAAAACACTGAGTTGTTGACGAGATTCGGGGTTCTTTTTAATGACTTTGCAGCACGTAAAAACACAGGGCTTACAGACTCATACACCGCTGCTCCGGTCGCCGTCTCTACCCACCCCACACACACAATAATACCGACGTCACTCCTTCACTCTTGATTCTCAGCTACGGCAGCACACAGCGCCACCTCTGTCCGGAGGAGTAATGTCAACATCTTCCACACACACACACGAAACATACACCCCACACACTGAGCTTCTAATCACATATAGTTCAGGCAATTCCTGCAACAGTACATTCAAACGTTATACACACACAAGTGGTGTTGGACTAGGAGTAAGCACAGTACAGGTGTTTACCGCTATTACTTCGGCGACGCCCCTGACTACGGTAGCCGTAATGCTGCAAGCGGTGCGGCTTTGTAGTTTACCAGTCGTACTGAAACATTTTGACAGAGCGCCGTGTACAACCAGTATGGATCAACCAATTAACCAATTGATCCATATATAAGGCGCTCCGGATTACAAGGCGCACTGTCATTTTTTGAAAACATTTAAGGTTTTTAAGTGCGCCTTATAGTGCGGAAAATACGGTATATACTGTATGTGCATGCTATAGGCTAGTATTATGTCACAAATAATCCCAACAATTTTATAAAACAACAAACCCTATTTGGGACACGCATGAATGTCAGAATAATAATGAACGCAGTTATTAGCACTTTGAGTGAGTTAATAACACTGCAGATAAACATATTGGCATCCACTTTTACCAGAATTTGACAAGTTTGCGCTGAAGCGCCATTCAGGCAACGTGTTAACTGGACAGGTTGTTGTTTTACGCTTCTGATCTCATTGCGCATGCCAGTACATCACGCTGCGCGCGTTTTTGCGGATCCTGTTCGGTTCCCTCTGTGTCTCTAGACAACGAAAGCGCCCGAGAGGGAGAGAGATCCATCACTGCCTTTCAGCACAATCGGGTCCAGCCGTGGATATCTGGTGGGACCAGATCACGGCCGGGCAGTACCCTAAAGTGGGGGCGGCAAAGGCCCCTCGGCCCCCTTATTTTCTATTTGCCTTTAGTTTATATAAATAAATTTGACTTAATATAAAAAACAAATGTGATTAATCACACCTTTACACACAAAGATCATGTCTCAGCTGAGGTAAATCAGGAGATATACACCAGAGATGTCTCTTACTGTTCAATCTGATCCACATGGGAGCTGTTGTCATAGAGATCACTGCAATGATTGACAGGGTAGCTGGTATCGAAGTTGTTGTTCTCATGGAGGTGGAGGCTATTTGGAGAATGTTCCTGAAGCAGCTCATGACCACTGCTGTTGTTTTCCTGGAAACCAACACCTTGGATGACGCTGCAGCCTCGTTGGAGGAAGTCAAGGTCATCCTGATGACAGAGAGCATCAGGTGGAGGAAGGAAGGTGTGTCCCTCCACCTGAGCCTTCAACACCAATGCGGTGCTCTTTTGCCTCTCCAGGACTTTCAGGGCATCCTTGGCCACGCCCAAAGCCCACCTGTTGCTGCTCTCTGCTCTGCTGAGCAATGGCCAGGTGACCTAAAGGCAGAGGAGACATAGGTGTGACAGATCCACATTGTTTGGTATGATTGTAAAAACTGTTTGAATTGGATGGTTTTTCATCTATCACCTGAGAGCCTCATGAAAGGCAGGAAAATCATTCTCTATTCTTGTTTTTATCTTTATCTTATCTTTAATATCTTTGATTTACACAGATACTGGTTTATTCCACTTTTAGATAAAAATTGGAACCAATTTTCTTTATAATGACTTGCTGTTAGCATTAGCATACCTCCTCAGTAAGGCTTATTAGGGTCCTCAGAGCCTCTCCTCCAATAAATTCCCGCATCCTGAGGAATTTTCCAGAGTTTTCCTTTGGCAAGGCTTCCTGGACCGTCTTGGACACACAGAGGACCTTGGTGTGGATTCCTGACGGGAGGCTGGGGCTAGCACAGAGGCCAGGTTCCGGCTGCAGGTAATGGAACAGGTGGAGGTAATCAGGACCGTTAATGAACCTGCTCAGAGTCGCCATGTTGCTTTTCGCCGATACAAACTCCCGCCATTTCTCCGGATCCAACCTAAAGCTGCTCTGGATAATGATCCGGACCGGTTCTAACCAGGCGTCAGCACCTTCCATCTTTGGTCTGTTCACTAGACGAACAATCGGGCCGAAAACTAAACAAAAAACAGTTTGAAGTCCTGAAAACAGCAACGTTTTATTCCACTTCTAACGGTCAAAACGATGCCTTCAGGGACTGCCAGGAAATTACGCAACTGAAAGTGGAAAGTGTCTCAGATTAAAAACAGCCTGCTATCTATCTATATATATATATATATATATATGCTGGATCCATCTAGCACATATATGCAAACTAGGGAAAGTATTAGGAACAGGTTATTTCAACAGTTTGAAAATCGTTTTTTTTCCCCCTTCCCTGTTAAACAAAAAAAGCCTCAATAAACAATTCAAAAGCAGAAATATGAAAGATCTAGTTTCACTGTTATTGAAAGCAGAATATCCTACTGTAGCTTCAGCACTTAAAGGCAGCACGGCAACCTGTTCTGTTGTTGCATCAGATTCAATGAATTTACTGACAATACACTCATGTTATGTGGATACAAATGACATCTCTGGCTTTCAGGAGAATAATCAATATCGTTTAAATATAATTTAAGATTAATTCAATGAAAAACAGGACAATTCTGCTGATTCCACCTGAAAGTTGTTAATTAACCACTCAGTAGGTGGCGCAGTTTGTCAGGCCATTCAGGAAGAAGAAGAAAGAAAGATATATTTTTTGATTTTTAACAAATCATTTATTTACACAGTAATTAATTAAAAATACAAAATTGAAAATACAAAAGAACATGTTTTTTTCTCCAAATATTTACATTAGCTGCTTGCTGTATTTTAATTCTTTATTATCAGACAGAATTCCCTTAAAACCCCAAAACTGCACAAACTCTTCTATAGTCCCATTGGCTGCATGAAAACAGAATTCTAGCCGCAGCCTGGCTTTTACACTGCAGCTCTGCTGTTCTGTTCTTTCTGGCCAGGTGGACAAGGCCCTGGCCCTTACCTCTCTTGGTGAAAACAACACAGACTGTGACACCTAATGTAGACCACTCCAGGAAAACTCAACCATCTCTGAATGTATTTTGACTAAAAAACCAGGCGATTGATCTAAAACAGAGAGCTTGTGCCACAGCTGCGATGCCAAAAGATTGTTTAAAACTAGCACTCTGCCTCTATACGACATAGACTTGTCATAGTTTTATGAACCGATTTAACCCACATGCAGAAAATGCTCAGGAGAAACAGAAAAGTTTGTAACGAGTTTTATTTTACACAGGATTACTGGGTGCTCTGGTACACAGCCAGGCTGTAAGAAGGAAATGTACAGTAAGTAGGGGTGGTAGCTTGGAACGAAATAATGAATGATTAAATTCTTACTAGGCCGGGAGAGTACTCTGCCAGGAGGAGAGGGATTCGGACTGACCACGATGAGAGCACCGTGCGGTAAGTTCGAAAGCACCAAGAACACATAGTGGACAACAGAGCCTGGTAGAACAGAGTCGGGTTGCTTGAGGGCGGTGGAGGGTGGACAGGTTCTGCAGGATCGGTATGTGGCAGGAATCACCTGGCAGCAGCCAGCAGGGTTAGCTCAGTAGATCAGTAACAGCGAGGCACCAGAAAAGCTCAGATTCTTCAGTAGTCTGAGACAAGGTGAGCTTAGGGAAGTAGTCCGTCGGTCCAGCCTGGGTAACATCCAGGTAGTCACCGATCTAGCGCACAAGTAAACAAAGACAGGTTAGCAAAAAGTCAAGACTAGAGATACTTAATGATTCTAGAGGTGGCTGGAGCTCTACCACTGAAGGATAACACTCGAGCAGTGAGATGCTGGCTGCCTCCTGCTTAAATACACCAGAGCTCATCAACGAAGATGGACAACACCTGTCACCTCCACCAGGACTCCATGACTTACATGTATTATAATAGACGTGTTTACTTGTATTATAATAGACGTGTTTACATGTATTATAATAGACGTGTTTACATGTATTATAATAGACGTGTTTACATGTATTATAATAGACGTGTTTACATATATTATAATAGACGTGTTTACATGTATTATAATAGACGTGTTTACATGTATTATAATAGACGTGTTTACTTGTATTATAATAGACGTGTTTACATGTATTATAATAGACGTGTTTACATGTATTATAATAGACGTGTTTACATGTATTATAATAGACGTGTTTACATGTATTATAATAGACGTGTTTACATGTATTATAATAGACGTGTTTACATGTATTATAATAGACGTGTTTACTTGTATTATAATAGACGTGTTTACTTGTATTATAATAGACGTGTTTACATGTATTATAATAGACGTGTTTACATGTATTATAATAGACGTGTTTACATGTATTATAATAGACGTGTTTACTTGTATTATAATAGACGTGTTTACATGTATTATAATAGACGTGTTTACATGTATTATAATAGACGTGTTTACTTGTATTATAATAGACGTGTTTACATGTATTATAATAGACGTGTTTACTTGTATTATAATAGACGTGTTTACATGTATTATAATAGACGTGTTTACTTGTATTATAATAGACGTGTTTACATGTATTATAATAGACGTGTTTACATGTATTATAATAGACGTGTTTACTTGTATTATAATAGACGTGTTTACATGTATTATAATAGACGTGTTTACTTGTATTATAATAGACGTGTTTACATGTATTATAATAGACGTGTTTACTTGTATTATAATAGACGTGTTTACATGTATTATAATAGACGTGTTTACTTGTATTATAATAGACGTGTTTACATGTATTATAATAGACGTGTTTACTTGTATTATAATAGACGTGTTTACATGTATTATAATAGACGTGTTTACTTGTATTATAATAGACGTGTTTACTTGTATTATAATAGACGTGTTTACATGTATTATAATAGACGTGTTTACATGTATTATAATAGACGTGTTTACATGTATTATAATAGACGTGTTTACATGTATTATAATAGACGTGTTTACATGTATTATAATAGACGTGTTTACATGTATTATAATAGACGTGTTTACATGTATTATAATAGACGTGTTTACATGTATTATAATAGACGTGTTTACTTGTATTATAATAGACGTGTTTACATGTATTATAATAGACGTGTTTACATGTATTATAATAGACGTGTTTACTTGTATTATAATAGACGTGTTTACATGTATTATAATAGACGTGTTTACTTGTATTATAATAGACGTGTTTACATGTATTATTGTAGACGTGTTTACATGTATTATAATAGACGTGTTTACTTGTATTATAATAGACGTGTTTACATGTATTATTGTAGACGTGTTTACATGTATTATAATAGACGTGTTTACATGTATTATAATAGACGTGTTTACATGTATTATAATAGACGTGTTTACATGTATTATAATAGACGTGTTTACATGTATTATAATAGACGTGTTTACTTGTATTATAATAGACGTGTTTACATGTATTATAATAGACGTGTTTACATGTATTATAATAGACGTGTTTACTTGTATTATAATAGACGTGTTTACTTGTATTATAATAGACGTGTTTACATGTATTATAATAGACGTGTTTACTTGTATTATAATAGACGTGTTTACATGTATTATAATAGACGTGTTTACATGTATTATAATAGACGTGTTTACTTGTATTATAATAGACGTGTTTACATGTATTATAATAGACGTGTTTTCTTGTATTATAATAGACCTGTTTACATGTATTATAATAGACGTGTTTACATGTATTATAATAGACGTGTTTACTTGTATTATAATAGACGTGTTTACATGTATTATAATAGACGTGTTTACATGTATTATAATAGACGTGTTTACATGTATTATAATAGACGTGTTTACATGTATTATAATAGACGTGTTTACATGTATTATAATAGACGTGTTTTCTTGTATTATAATAGACCTGTTTACATGTATTATAATAGACGTGTTTACATGTATTATAATAGACGTTTTTACTTGTATTATAATAGACGTGTGTACATGTATTATAATAGACGTGTTTACATGTATTATAATAGACGTGTTTACTTGTATTATAATAGACGTGTTTACTTGTATTATAATAGACGTGTTTACATGTATTATAATAGACGTGTTTACATGTATTATAATAGACGTGTTTACATGTATTATAATAGACGTGTTTACATGTATTATAATAGACGTGTTTACATGTATTATAATAGACGTGTTTACATGTATTATAATAGACGTGTTTAGTTGTATTATAATAGACGTGTTTACATGTATTATAATAGACGTGTTTACATGTATTATAATAGACGTGTTTACTTGTATTATAATAGACGTGTTTACATGTATTATAATAGACGTGTTTACATGTATTATAATAGACGTGTTTACTTGTATTATAATAGACGTGTTTACATGTATTATAATAGACGTGTTTACATGTATTATAATAGACGTGTTTACTTGTATTATAATAGACGTGTTTACATGTATTATAATAGACGTGTTTACTTGTATTATAATAGACGTGTTTACATGTATTATAATAGACGTGTTTACTTGTATTATAATAGACGTGTTTACTTGTATTATAATAGACGTGTTTACATGTATTATAATAGACGTGTTTACTTGTATTATAATAGACGTGTTTACTTGTATTATAATAGACGTGTTTACATGTATTATAATAGACGTGTTTACTTGTATTATAATAGACGTGTTTACATGTATTATAATAGACGTGTTTACATGTATTATAATAGACGTGTTTACATGTATTATAATAGACGTGTTTACATGTATTATAATAGACGTGTTTACATGTATTATAATAGACGTGTTTACTTGTATCATAATAGACGTGTTTACTTGTATTATAATAGACGTGTTTACATGTATTATAATAGACGTGTTTACATGTATTATAATAGACGTGTTTACATGTATTATAATAGACGTGTTTACTTGTATTATAATAGACGTGTTTACATGTATTATAATAGACGTGTTTACATGTATTATAATAGACGTGTTTACTTGTATTATAATAGACGTGTTTACATGTATTATAATAGACGTGTTTACATGTATTATAATAGACGTGTTTACTTGTATTATAATAGACGTGTTTACATGTATTATAATAGACGTGTTTACATGTATTATAATAGACGTGTTTACATGTATTATAATAGACGTGTTTACATGTATTATAATAGACGTGTTTACATGTATTATAATAACCGTGTATACACGAAAATGCAGTTTGAATGATTTATTTTGAGTCAAAAAATGCAGCTTAATTTTGAAAATGAAAAAGCAATTTATTAATACATTTTGATATGAATATTGGGACACATTTGCTTCCTTAGATTAGTAGGATAAGCAGTTTAAAAACAGCGGTTGACCCTGTTGCTAGGGGTGGTTGACCCCGTTGCTAGGTGTGGTCGACCCTCTTGCTAGGGGTGGTTGACCCCGTTACTAGGGGTGGTTGACCCTGTTGCTAGGGGTGGTTGACCCCGTTGCTAGGTGTGGTCGACCCTCTTGCTAGGGGTGGTTGATACCGTTACTAGGGGTGGTTGACCCCGTTGCTAGGTGTGGTCGACCCTGTTGCTAGGGGTGGTTGACCCCGTTGCTAGGTGTGGTCGACCCTCTTGCTAGGGGTGGTTGACCCCGTTACTAGGGGTGGTTGACCCTGTTGCTAGGGGTGGTTGATACCGTTACTAGGCGTGGTTGACCCTGTTGCTAGGGGTGGTTGACACCGTTACTAGGCGTGGTTGACCCTGTTGCTAGGGGTGGTGCTGTCTTCTAAGAGCTGTGATTGGTTGTTAAAGAAACAACAAACCAGTGTGCTCCCAGTAATCAGTGGGGAGAAATGAACTGATGATAGAATTTAACTGGATTTAGAAATATTTAAATCCTGATGATAAAACTTAACAAATTAATTAATTGTCCCACAGCATCAGCATGTTTGAACGTAGCTTATTTACACGCTCTTTATTATTCTGATTAGATTATTATTATATTTATTCTCCATGCTGGTCATTTTCATGCTGCATCTATTTCATATTAATTCATATTAATATTAAACTCAGCATTTTACTGTGATCTCCTTCTTGTTGAATGAGGTTTAAAACGACCAAAACAAACCAGGGAAAAAAGGTGGAGAAAAGCGAAGTGAACAGAGGAGCAGAGCCTGCTGGTGGAGGAGAAGAGAGGAGTGTTAAAGGTAGATTTGGTTCTGGGATCACGGTGGGAACCAACAGACATTCCCAGTAGATCAATGCGTCGTTCCCTCTGCTTTCAGCACCAGCCTGGAATGTGAGCAGCTCTGGTTCCTGCTGCATTCAGAAGCTAGAGAGGAGATAGCAGCACCAGGGAACTTCTCCACAGATGTTGGAGATGATCATTTAGGCTGCTGACATCATCATGAACAATACAGCAGATTCACCTCATTTACATCTTCCTGCTTCAGACACTCTTAGGTTCACTAAAGGTCCTCCTCACTGCTCTGAACATCTCCTCACGTTAGGAGTTCTCTGAAGAATAGCTTTTATCTTAATGAGGGAAAATTCTAAGAAAAATCAGAGAATTTCTCAAATTCTCAGATTTTATATAGATTCCAGCTCATATCGGAATAAAACAATGAAATGGCAGATAAGATGGCACAGAAGCAAGCTCAAGATCATATCAATATTATAGTAAATACACGGAAATCGGAAAACAAAAACGAGAAAGGACAGCAGAAAAGAAGGGATGTGGGAAGAAAAGGAAGATGGTTTTATAGGATTAACGAGGCAGGAGGAGACAGGAGAACTGGGAAGAGGAGGACAGAGGAGGAATGATTAATAACAAGACATGGACGTGTTTACATGTATTATAATAGACGTGTTTACATGTATTATAATAGACGTGTTTACATGTATTATAATAGACGTGTTTACATGTATTATAATAGACGTGTTTACATGTATTATAATAGACGTGTTTACATGTATTATAATAGACGTGTTTACATGTATTATAATAGACGTGTTTACTTGTATTATAATAGACGTGTTTACATGTATTATAATAGACGTGTTTACATGTATTATAATAGACGTGTTTACATGTATTATAATAGACGTGTTTACATGTATTATAATAGACGTGTTTACATGTATTATAATAGACGTGTTTACATGTATTATAATAGACGTGTTTACATGTATTATAATAGACGTGTTTACATGTATTATAATAGACGTGTTTACTTGTATTATAATAGACGTGTTTACTTGTATTATAATAGACGTGTTTACTTGTATTATAATAGACGTGTTTACATGTATTATAATAGACGTGTTTACATGTATTATAATGGACGTGTTTACATGTATTATAATAGACGTGTTTACTTGTATTATAATAGACGTGTTTACTTGTATTATAATAGACGTGTTTACTTGTATTATAATAGACGTGTTTACTTGTATTATAATAGACGTGTTTACTTGTATTATAATAGACGTGTTTACTTGTATTATAATAGACGTGTTTACTTGTATTATAATAGACGTGTTTACATGTATTATAATAGACGTGTTTACTTGTATTATAATAGACGTGTTTACTTGTATTATAATAGACGTGTTTACTTGTATTATAATAGACGTGTTTACATGTATTATAATAGACGTGTTTACATGTATTATAATAGACGTGTTTACATGTATTATAATAGACGTGTTTACATGTATTATAATAGACGTGTTTACATGTATTATAATAGACGTGTTTACATGTATTATAATAGACGTGTTTACATGTATTATAATAGACGTGTTTACATGTATTATAATAGACGTGTTTACATGTATTATAATAGACGTGTTTACATGTATTATAATAGACGTGTTTACATGTATTATAATAGACGTGTTTACATGTATTATAATAGACGTGTTTACATGTATTATAATAGACGTGTTTACATGTATTATAATAGACGTGTTTACATGTATTATAATAGACGTGTTTACATGTATTATAATAGACGTGTTTACATGTATTATAATAGACGTGTTTACATGTATTATAATAGACGTGTTTACTTGTATTATAATAGACGTGTTTACATGTATTATAATAGACGTGTTTACATGTATTATAATAGACGTGTTTACATGTATTATAATAGACGTGTTTACATGTATTATAATAGACGTGTTTACATGTATTATAATAGACGTGTTTACATGTATCATAATAGACGTGTTTACTTGTATTATAATAGACGTGTTTACATGTATCATAATAGACGTGTTTACATGTATTATAATAGACGTGTTTACATGTATTATAATAGACGTGTTTACATGTATTATAATAGACGTGTTTACATGTATTATAATAGACGTGTTTACATGTATTATAATAGACGTGTTTACATGTATTATAATAGACGTGTTTACATGTATTATAATAGACGTGTTTACATGTATTATAATAGACGTGTTTACATGTATTATAATAGACGTGTTTACATGTATCATAATAGACGTGTTTACATGTATTATAATAGACGTGTTTACATGTATTATAATAGACGTGTTTACATGTATTATAATAGACGTGTTTACTTGTATTATAATAGACGTGTTTACTTGTATTATAATAGACGTGTTTACATGTATTATAATAGACGTGTTTACATGTATTATAATAGACGTGTTTACTTGTATTATAATAGACCTGTTTACATGTATTATAATAGACGTGTTTACATGTATTATAATAGACGTGTTTACTTGTATTATAATAGACGTGTTTACATGTATTATAATAGACGTGTTTACATGTATTATAATAGACGTGTTTACATGTATTATAATAGACGTGTTTACATGTATCATAATAGACGTGTTTACATGTATTATAATAGACGTGTTTACATGTATTATAATAGACGTGTTTACATGTATTATAATAGACGTGTTTACATGTATTATAATAGACGTGTTTACATGTATTATAATAGACGTGTTTACATGTATTATAATAGACGTGTTTACTTGTATTATAATAGACGTGTTTACATGTATCATAATAGACGTGTTTACATGTATCATAATAGACGTGTTTACATGTATCATAATAGACGTGTTTACATGTATCATAATAGACGTGTTTACATGTATCATAATAGACGTGTTTACATGTATCATAATAGACGTGTTTACATGTATCATAATAGACGTGTTTACATGTATTATAATAGACGTGTTTACATGTATTATAATAGACGTGTTTATATGTATCATAATAGACGTGTTTACATGTATTATAATAGACGTGTTTACATGTATTATAATAGACGTGTTTACATGTATTATAATAGACGTGTTTACATGTATTATAATAGACGTGTTTACATGTATTATAATAGACGTGTTTACTTGTATTATAATAGACGTGTTTACATGTATTATAATAGACGTGTTTACTTGTATTATAATAGACGTGTTTACATGTATTATAATAGACGTGTTTACTTGTATTATAATAGACGTGTTTACATGTATTATAATAGACGTGTTTACTTGTATTATAATAGACGTGTTTACATGTATTATAATAGACGTGTTTACATGTATTATAATAGACGTGTTTACTTGTATTATAATAGACGTGTTTACATGTATTATAATAGACGTGTTTACATGTATTATAATAGACGTGTTTACATGTATTATATAGACGTGTTTACATGTATTATAATAGACGTGTTTACTTGTATTATAATAGACGTGTTTACATGTATTATAGTAGACGTGTTTACATGTATTATAATAGACGTGTTTACATGTATTATAATAGACGTGTTTACATGTATTATAATAGACGTGTTTACATGTATTATAATAGACGTGTTTACATGTATTATAATAGACGTGTTTACATGTATTATAATAGACGTGTTTACATGTATTATAATAGACGTGTTTACATGTATTATAATAGACGTGTTTACATGTATTATAATAGACGTGTTTACTTGTATTATAATAGACGTGTTTACTTGTATTATAATAGACGTGTTTACATGTATTATAATAGACGTGTTTACATGTATTATAATAGACGTGTTTACATGTATTATAATAGACGTGTTTACATGTATTATAATAGACGTGTTTACTTGTATTATAATAGACGTGTTTACATGTATTATAATAGACGTGTTTACTTGTATTATAATAGACCTGTTTACATGTATTATAATAGACGTGTTTACATGTATTATAATAGACGTGTTTACTTGTATTATAATAGACGTGTTTACATGTATTATAATAGACGTGTTTACATGTATTATAATAGACGTGTTTACATGTATTATAATAGACGTGTTTACATGTATTATAATAGACGTGTTTACATGTATTATAATAGACGTGTTTACTTGTATTATAATAGACGTGTTTACATGTATTATAATAGACGTGTTTACATGTATTATAATAGACGTGTTTACTTGTATTATAATAGACGTGTTTACATGTATTATAATAGACGTGTTTACATGTATTATAATAGACGTGTTTACATGTATTATAATAGACGTGTTTACTTGTATTATAATAGACGTGTTTACATGTATTATAATAGACGTGTTTACATGTATTATAATAGACGTGTTTACATGTATTATAATAGACGTGTTTACATGTATTATAATAGACGTGTTTACATGTATTATAATAGACGTGTTTACATGTATTATAATAGACGTGTTTAGTTGTATTATAATAGACGTGTTTACATGTATTATAATAGACGTGTTTACATGTATTATAATAGACGTGTTTAGTGTATTATAATAGACGTGTTTACATGTATTATAATAGACGTGTTTACATGTATTATAATAGACGTGTTTACTTGTATTATAATAGACGTGTTTACTTGTATTATAATAGACGTGTTTACATGTATTATAATAGACGTGTTTACTTGTATTATAATAGACGTGTTTACATGTATTATAATAGACGTGTTTACATGTATTATAATAGACGTGTTTACATGTATTATAATAGACGTGTTTACATGTATTATAATAGACGTGTTTACATGTATTATAATAGACGTGTTTACTTGTATTATAATAGACGTGTTTACTTGTATTATAATAGACGTGTTTACATGTATTATAATAGACGTGTTTACATGTATTATAATAGACGTGTTTACATGTATTATAATAGACGTGTTACTTGTATTATAATAGACGTGTTTACATGTATTATAATAGACGTGTTTACATGTATTATAATAGACGTGTTTACTTGTATTATAATAGACGTGTTTACATGTATTATAATAGACGTGTTTACATGTATTATAATAGACGTGTTTACATGTATTATAATAGACGTGTTTACATGTATTATAATAGACGTGTTTACATGTATTATAATAGACGTGTATACACGAAAATGCAGTTTGAATGATTTATTTTGAGTCAAAAAATGCAGCTTAATTTTGAAAATGAAAAAGCAATTTATTAATACATTTTGATATGAATATTGGGACACATTTGCTTCCTTAGATTAGTAGGATAAGCAGTTTAAAAACAGCGGTTGACCCTGTTGCTAGGTGTGGTTGACCCCGTTGCTAGGTGTGGTCGACCCTCTTGCTAGGGGTGGTTGACCCCGTTACTAGGGGTGGTTGACCCTGTTGCTAGGGGTGGTTGACCCCGTTGCTAGGTGTGGTCGACCCTCTTGCTAGGGGTGGTTGATACCGTTACTAGGGGTGGTTGACCCCGTTGCTAGGTGTGGTCGACCCTGTTGCTAGGGGTGGTTGACCCCGTTGCTAGGTGTGGTCGACCCTCTTGCTAGGGGTGGTTGACCCCGTTACTAGGGGTGGTTGACCCCGTTGCTAGGTGTGGTCGACCCTGTTGCTAGGGGTGGTTGACCCCGTTGCTAGGTGTGGTCGACCCTCTTGCTAGGGGTGGTTGACCCCGTTACTAGGGGTGGTTGACCCTGTTGCTAGGGGTGGTTGATACCGTTACTAGGCGTGGTTGACCCTGTTGCTAGGGGTGGTTGACACCGTTACTAGGCGTGGTTGACCCTGTTGCTAGGGGTGGTGCTGTCTTCTAAGAGCTGTGATTGGTTGTTAAAGAAACAACAAACCAGTGTGCTCCCAGTAATCAGTGGGGAGAAATGAACTGATGATAGAATTTAACTGGATTTAGAAATATTTAAATCCTGATGATAAAACTTAACAAATTAATTAATTGTCCCACAGCATCAGCATGTTTGAACGTAGCTTATTTACACGCTCTTTATTATTCTGATTAGATTATTATTATATTTATTCTCCATGCTGGTCATTTTCATGCTGCATCTATTTCATATTAATTCATATTAATATTAAACTCAGCATTTTACTGTGATCTCCTTCTTGTTGAATGAGGTTTAAAACGACCAAAACAAACCAGGGAAAAAAGGTGGAGAAAAGCGAAGTGAACAGAGGAGCAGAGCCTGCTGGTGGAGGAGAAGAGAGGAGTGTTAAAGGTAGATTTGGTTCTGGGATCACGGTGGGAACCAACAGACATTCCCAGTAGATCAATGCGTCGTTCCCTCTGCTTTCAGCACCAGCCTGGAATGTGAGCAGCTCTGGTTCCTGCTGCATTCAGAAGCTAGAGAGGAGATAGCAGCACCAGGGAACTTCTCCACAGATGTTGGAGATGATCATTTAGGCTGCTGACATCATCATGAACAATACAGCAGATTCACCTCATTTACATCTTCCTGCTTCAGACACTCTTAGGTTCACTAAAGGTCCTCCTCACTGCTCTGAACATCTCCTCACGTTAGGAGTTCTCTGAAGAATAGCTTTTATCTTAATGAGGGAAAATTCTAAGAAAAATCAGAGAATTTCTCAAATTCTCAGATTTTATATAGATTCCAGCTCATATCGGAATAAAACAATGAAATGGCAGATAAGATGGCACAGAAGCAAGCTCAAGATCATATCAATATTATAGTAAATACACGGAAATCGGAAAACAAAAACGAGAAAGGACAGCAGAAAAGAAGGGATGTGGGAAGAAAAGGAAGATGGTTTTATAGGATTAACGAGGCAGGAGGAGACAGGAGAACTGGGAAGAGGAGGACAGAGGAGGAATGATTAATAACAAGACATGGACGTGTTTACATGTATTATAATAGACGTGTTTACATGTATTATAATAGACGTGTTTACATGTATTATAATAGACGTGTTTACATGTATTATAATAGACGTGTTTACATGTATTATAATAGACCTGTTTACATGTATTATAATAGACGTGTTTACATGTATTATAATAGACGTGTTTACTTGTATTATAATAGACGTGTTTACATGTATTATAATAGACGTGTTTACATGTATTATAATAGACGTGTTTACATGTATTATAATAGACGTGTTTACATGTATTATAATAGACGTGTTTACATGTATTATAATAGACGTGTTTACATGTATTATAATAGACGTGTTTACATGTATTATAATAGACGTGTTTACATGTATTATAATAGACGTGTTTACATGTATTATAATAGACGTGTTTACTTGTATTATAATAGACGTGTTTACTTGTATTATAATAGACGTGTTTACTTGTATTATAATAGACGTGTTTACATGTATTATAATAGACGTGTTTACATGTATTATAATGGACGTGTTTACATGTATTATAATAGACGTGTTTACTTGTATTATAATAGACGTGTTTACTTGTATTATAATAGACGTGTTTACTTGTATTATAATAGACGTGTTTACTTGTATTATAATAGACGTGTTTACTTGTATTATAATAGACGTGTTTACTTGTATTATAATAGACGTGTTTACATGTATTATAATAGACGTGTTTACATGTATTATAATAGACGTGTTTACATGTATTATAATAGACGTGTTTACATGTATTATAATAGACGTGTTTACATGTATTATAATAGACGTGTTTACATGTATTATAATAGACGTGTTTACATGTATTATAATAGACGTGTTTACATGTATCATAATAGACGTGTTTACATGTATTATAATAGACGTGTTTACATGTATTATAATAGACGTGTTTACATGTATCATAATAGACGTGTTTACTTGTATTATAATAGACGTGTTTACATGTATTATAATAGACGTGTTTACTTGTATTATAATAGACGTGTTTACATGTATTATAATAGACGTGTTTATATGTATTATAATAGACGTGTTTACATGTATTATAATAGACGTGTTTACTTGTATTATAATAGACGTGTTTACATGTATTATAATAGACGTGTTTACATGTATTATAATAGACGTGTTTACATGTATTATAATAGACGTGTTTACATGTATTATAATAGACGTGTTTACATGTATTATAATAGACGTGTTTACATGTATTATAATAGACGTGTTTACATGTATGATAATAGACGTGTTTACATGTATTATAATAGACGTGTTTACATGTATCATAATAGACGTGTTTACATGTATTATAATAGACGTGTTTACATGTATCATAATAGACGTGTTTACATGTATCATAATAGACGTGTTTACATGTATCATAATAGACGTGTTTACTTGTATTATAATAGACGTGTTTACTTGTATTATAATAGACGTGTTTACATGTATCATAATAGACGTGTTTACATGTATTATAATAGACGTGTTTACTTGTATTATAATAGACGTGTTTACATGTATTATAATAGACGTGTTTACATGTATTATAATAGACGTGTTTACTTGTATTATAATAGACGTGTTTACATGTATTATAATAGACGTGTTTACTTGTATTATAATAGACGTGTTTACATGTATTATAATAGACGTGTTTACATGTATTATAATAGACGTGTTTACATGTATTATAATAGACGTGTTTACATGTATTATAATAGACGTGTTTACTTGTATTATAATAGACGTGTTTACATGTATTATAATAGACGTGTTTACATGTATTATAATAGACGTGTTTACATGTATCATAATAGACGTGTTTACATGTATCATAATAGACGTGTTTACATGTATCATAATAGACGTGTTTACATGTATCATAATAGACGTGTTTACTTGTATTATAATAGACGTGTTTACATGTATTATAATAGACGTGTTTACTTGTATTATAATAGACGTGTTTACATGTATTATAATAGACGTGTTTATATGTATTATAATAGACGTGTTTACATGTATTATAATAGACGTGTTTACTTGTATTATAATAGACGTGTTTACATGTATTATAATAGACGTGTTTACATGTATTATAATAGACGTGTTTACATGTATTATAATAGACGTGTTTACATGTATTATAATAGACGTGTTTTCTTGTATTATAATAGACCTGTTTACATGTATTATAATAGACGTGTTTACATGTATTATAATAGACGTTTTTACTTGTATTATAATAGACGTGTTTACATGTATTATAATAGACGTGTTTACATGTATTATAATAGACGTGTTTACATGTATTATAATAGACGTGTTTACTTGTATTATAATAGACGTGTTTACATGTATTATAATAGACGTGTTTACATGTATTATAATAGACGTGTTTACATGTATTATAATAGACGTGTTTACATGTATTATAATAGACGTGTTTACATGTATTATAATAGACGTGTTTACATGTATTATAATAGACGTGTTTACATGTATTATAATAGACGTGTTTACATGTATTATAATAGACGTGTTTACTTGTATTATAATAGACGTGTTTACTTGTATTATAATAGACGTGTTTACATGTATTATAATAGACGTGTTTACATTGTATTATAATAGACGTGTTTACATGTATTATAATAGACGTGTTTACATGTATCATAATAGACGTGTTTACATGTATTATAATAGACGTGTTTACATGTATTATAATAGACGTGTTTACATGTATTATAATAGACGTGTTTACTTGTATTATAATAGACGTGTTTACTTGTATTATAATAGACGTGTTTACATGTATTATAATAGACGTGTTTACATGTATTATAATAGACGTGTTTACATGTATTATAATAGACGTGTTTACTTGTATTATAATAGACGTGTTTACATGTATTATAATAGACGTGTTTACATGTATTATAATAGACGTGTTTACTTGTATTATAATAGACGTGTTTACATGTATTATAATAGACGTGTTTACATGTATTATAATAGACGTGTTTACATGTATTATAATAGACGTGTTTACATGTATTATAATAGACGTGTTTACATGTATTATAATAGACGTGTATACACGAAAATGCAGTTTGAATGATTTATTTTGAGTCAAAAAATGCAGCTTAATTTTGAAAATGAAAAAGCAATTTATTAATACATTTTGATATGAATATTGGGACACATTTGCTTCCTTAGATTAGTAGGATAAGCAGTTTAAAAACAGCGGTTGACCCTGTTGCTAGGGGTGGTTGACCCCGTTGCTAGGTGTGGTCGACCCTCTTGCTAGGGGTGGTTGACCCCGTTACTAGGGGTGGTTGACCCTGTTGCTAGGGGTGGTTGACCCCGTTGCTAGGTGTGGTCGACCCTCTTGCTAGGGGTGGTTGATACCGTTACTAGGGGTGGTTGACCCCGTTGCTAGGTGTGGTCGACCCTGTTGCTAGGGGTGGTTGACCCCGTTGCTAGGTGTGGTCGACCCTCTTGCTAGGGGTGGTTGACCCCGTTACTAGGGGTGGTTGACCCCGTTGCTAGGTGTGGTCGACCCTGTTGCTAGGGGTGGTTGACCCCGTTGCTAGGTGTGGTCGACCCTCTTGCTAGGGGTGGTTGACCCCGTTACTAGGGGTGGTTGACCCTGTTGCTAGGGGTGGTTGAT